>NC_080544.1:11105190-11405190 GCF_028640845.1 Ahaetulla prasina | reverse complement strand
AAGATTGCTTAAACTGAGCAAGATGTGTGTATTTTATGTAATGTTTGGGTACCGTGTATGTCAAATTATTTTTTGAAAGAGGCATGGTCAACACAAATGAGATGGTTTGAGAAGGATCAATTAAAAACAGCTCATTTAAACAATTTACACAAGTCTTGTCACACCTCTGCATCTTCTGATTTTATCAACATATATAGTATGTCTGCAAAGACAAACAAACACACACTCCTATTCACAGTAAAATAAAAAAGATGAGAGAAAGGACAGATCTAACGCTTAACATGCAGGAAGAATCTTTGACCCCTCAAAAGCATCTATTGCTGTAAAATGTTCTGGACAAATCTTATCTTTGAGGATAAACCAAAGGGTTATGTAAATATATTTTAGTTATGTACTACTGTAGAAATTGATTAGCCTAGGAAGTTGTTTCTCAACCTTGGCCACTTTGAGATGGGTTGACTTCAACTTCCAGAATTCCCCAACCAGCCAACTTTTCCAACCACTTAGATATGTTTTGGGCTCAACTCATGTCCTGGTTCAACCCTTGAGTAAAAGTCAGCTCTTCAGGGTCTTCCAGAGAGCCAAGAGCAGTGGTGGGTTGCTGCCAATTTGGACCGGTTTGGGCGAACCGGTAGTTCTGACCAGTGGCTGGCCCTGCCCACCCACCCTGGCGTTATCACTTCCTATATAATTGCTGTTTTTTCAGTGCCATGTGCATGTGTGGAAGGCATATTTTCGATGCTGTGTGCTCATATTTTTGGTACCGGGTGAACCGATTGTTACAACTGGCAGCAGCCCACCACTGGCCAAGAGTGTAGGGTTTTTCAACCTTTTTGTTCAGCCAAAGATTGATTAGAAGCATACTAAATGAATGTGAACTGATTTATGGAAAGTTACAGGATAGATAGCAATAGCAATAGCAATAGACCTATATACCACTACACAGTGCTTTTACAGCCATCTCTAAGAGGTTTACAGAGTCAACAGTCTGGGTCCTCATTTTATTGACTTCAGAGGAGGGAAGGCTGAGTCAACCTTGAGCCAGTCAGGATCGAACTGCTGGCAGTGGACAGTGAGTTAGCTTACGGTACTGCATTCTAACCCCTGCGCCCCCACAGCTCCAGCTTTTATAGTGAGGGGAGCCAGGGAAAAACAACAAAGTACACCCACAGTTAAAATTGGTGATTAAATGTTCAGTGATGTGCAGGAAAGTCCAGGCATATAAAGGTTTATTGCAAGTTTACGCTCTTTACAAGAATCTGAACTAACTATTAAAGCAAATAGGTGATAGATGACAGTCAGTGGAATTCAAGGTGGGATGGACTTAGATCTCTTGTGGGTGCGAAGGGACTTGATATTGATGACACATTTGAACCCTCCCTCGGGCTGAGCCTGGTCATCTCCTACATGGTCCATATATAATTTCAAAAAAATCTTTTTTTTTTCTAGCAGGGCTATTCTGTGCAATGACCCAGAGATGACGCTTACACCTGCCAATTTCCCAGGAGACACTTTCAAACTTAGGATAGAAAAAACAGCCATCCGAAGAGTTCCTGGGGAGTCTTTCCATTCTCTTCACAACCTGGAGTTCCTTTGGATGCCCTACAATGCCTTGGCGAGCCTCCGAGTGAATAACTTTAGGGGCCTGTACCAGCTTCAGGAGCTCAGACTGGCGGGCAATGTTCTTACTTCCTTTCCATGGGAAACTCTTTCCGACATGCCTCAGTTGAGGTTGCTGGATTTGCATAATAATCAGATTGCCTCCATACCGTCTCATGCTGCTCGGTATATCCGGAACATCACTTATCTAGACGTCTCAAGCAATAAACTGATGATGCTCCCTCAAGAACTCATTGTGGTCTGGTCGAATCTCCAAGCTGTTCCATACTTCCTTAATGACCATTCCAAGATCATCCTAGGTAAGACTTTTGGGGGTGAGTAAAAAAAAAAGAAATCTCTATAAGAAAGAAAAAATAGATGAGGATCAGATTAGGGACTATCTAAGGGAAAAAAGAACTCGAGAAATAAAAGATGAACTGAAAGAAACGCTGACTAAGGATAGAACTATGACGGAACTAAATCAAGCAATTAGATCCCAGAAAAGTAATAAAACACCAGGCCCTGATGGTTTTCCATCAGAATTCTATAAGGCAATAGAAGAACAAATAGTACCAATAATGGTTGATTTATTTAATGAGGTATTAACATCAGCTAAAATGCCGGATACATGGATTTCACTAATCCTGAAGGGGGATACGAATCCCAGTCTGATACAAAACTAATTTTGTAATTTCGCTAATCCTGAAGGGGGGTATGGATCCCAGACTGATACAAAACTATAGACCAATCTCCCTGTTAAATGTAGATTATAAAATATTCGCTACTATTACTGCCAACGGATTAAAGAAAATTTTGAACGATTATATACACTCAGACCAAAATGGATTCCTCCCAGACAGACAAATTAGATATAATTTAAGAATAATATTGGACAGTTTAGAATACTATGAAGCTCACCTGGAGAAACAGGTAGCCCTTGTTTTCTTGAACGCCCAAAAAGCAGTTGACAATCTTAATTGGCAATTTATGATTCAACAAGTGTATGATATGAATTTTGGCACCAAATTTGAGAATATCATAACAGTAATATATTTGATATAAAAAAGCAAAAATTATAATCAATGGAAAAAATACCTAAACTTTAAATATAGAGAAGAGAGTTCGACAAGGCTGTCCCCTATCTCCTCTGCTTTTTATACTTTCATTAGAAGTATTATTAGAACGAATTAGACAAAACCCAGAAATAAAAGGATTGAAAACCAGAAGTGAAGAATATAAACTGCAAGCATTTGCAGATGATTTGGCTTTTATCATTGAAGAACCATTAGAGAGAGGACAAGCACTAATGAAGGAATTAGAAAGATATGGAACTGTAGCAGGACTGAAAATGAATAGAAAACGAAACTTCTACTGAAAAATTTAACAGAACCACAAATAATAGAACTGGAAAGATCACTTGGACTCCAAACAACAAGAAAAATCAAATACTTAGGATATGGTTGACAGCACATTGCAAAGCGATAAAGGAGAATAATTACAACAAATTATTACAACAAACAAAAAAAGATTTAGAATTGTAGATGAAGATGCAGCTGTCACTATTAGGAAGAATAGCAGCCGTAAAGAAATTCCTATATCTGTTTCAGACTATCCCAGTCAAATTAGAAAAGACCTTTTTTAACGACTTTAATAAAACAATTGCAAAATTTATTTGGCTGGGGAAAAAAAACTAGAATAAAAATGAAATCTCTACAAGATATGAAGAGCAGAGGAGGATTTGGATTGCCAAATTGGGAACTATATTACAGTGCAGCAACACTAGTTTGGTTAAAAGACTGGATCAATTTAAAGAATAAAAGAATACTGGCCATAGAAGGCCACGACCTACAGAGAGGATGGCATGCCTTTCTGTGGGAAACAGGCCACACGAAACAATAATATTTCCACATACATCTGATTAGAGATTCCCTAATAAACAATTGGATTAAAGTTAAAAAGAAACGCTATATAAAAATCCCAATTTGGCTATCCACAATGGAAGCGATGATTCACCCAAATAATTTAGATTTGAATAAAATGCTAAAATACAAAGATCTATTTAGATATTCATGGAAAATTAAAAACATTACAGGACCTCCAAGAACAAGGACTACGAGTTGACTGGTGGGCTTACCTTCAATTACAAAATCGATACAAACAAGATATAAAAGAATATGGAATATATCTTAAACTACAGCAATTAGATAAAATTTTACTAGGGCCAGACAATAAAAATATTACCCAAATTTATAAATATTTGCTGGAAGTAGAATTGGAAGAAGTAGTAAAAGGAAGTATGATTGCATGAGGTCAAAATATTGGACATAATATAAATTTATCAGACTGGGAGAACATATGGAACAGAAATTATAAATTAATAAAATCAGCAGCATATAAAGAAAATGCATATAAAATGTTCTACAGGTAGCATCTACCCACTTCGAGATTAGCGAAAATCTATCCCAAAATGAGCCCCATATGCTGGAAATGTAAAAATAAAGATGGAACATATTACCATATGTGGTGGTCCTGCCCCGAATCCCGTAAATACTGGTTAAAAATTAAAGACTGGCTACAGGAAATTATGAATGAACAATTGGATTTAGAACCGGAACCCTTTTTATTGGGGATTTTTAAAAAAAATATGTGAAGAGTATAAAATATTTAATACTACACATATTAACTGCTGTTAGGATGGTCTCGTGCATTTATACCTACAGCCATTTACCTCGCAGCCATATACCTCGCAGCCATTTATACCTACAGAGAAACTTGTTATACAAAAGGTCATGACCTGTGCAGAAATGGACCAACTAACGATGAGTTTAAAAGATAGAGAGACATCGGTATTTTATAATATAATATAATATATGGGAACAGTGGTATAAATGGATAGAACGGAGATTGACAAGGATATTTAATTACTAAGTATAAACAATAGATAAAACAAGAACATAAATACATACAATTTAATGTTTGTAATCAATGCACGGATTATTGTTATAAGAAAAACACCACAAATAACTGTTAAGTGATATAACCTTTTCTTTTTTTTATGTTTTTAATGTAAAAAAAAATTAATAAAGTATATTCAAAAAAAAAAAAGAAAGAAAGAAAAAAGGAAAAGAAATCATGGATCCTTGGGTTTGATCTGGAGGAAGCTAGCTGAATTTGTTGTCCTTGGAATCCATGGAAGACCTATAAAGCCACTGCTGTTCTATAGGAGCTGTGGAATTTCATTCGTCTTATGCAATTCAACCCCAATATTAACACTGAAGCAACTGCCTTCATAGCAGATGTTGATGATGGGTAGCAAAAGATGGGAACTGAACTCTGTAACTCTAACATGCTAGTTTTGGACACTGTCAAAAATGCCACCTTATTAAGAGTATTTAAGTAAGATTTGGTTGTTAAACCAGCTGGCTTCTGAGTGGTTAAAAAAATGCAGACTCTCTTTTTTTTTTTCATTTTGGGAGAAACCAATTATGTGGGCCACCTTAATCCATCTGGCTGGATCCAGTTTCCATCCAGTTTATAGGCTGGATTCAGAATCAACTATACTTAGCGGAGATTCAATGGAAGCCTGGATCGGTTGGGCTGACCTTTACTGCTTTCCCTGAACTTCTTCTAAGCGTGACTGAAGGTGGATCTAATCAAATGTCTCTGATAGATAAGGTCTCTTTAAAAAAAAAGGTGTGACATTCTTATAGTCAAACACAAGTTTTCCTTTAAGCCTGCATGAGTAAGAATGCTTTATCTGCAGAGAAGACCACCTGTTTCATCTATAAGAGCCATTGTAGAGAGATTGTAGCCCTGCCCAGCCCCCCACCCCCAGCTTTCAGCACAGGAGCTGCTTCAAAGCACAGCTCCTGAAGTTACTTGCAGACCTTCTGGTGAATTGGAGGATCTTGTGGGATAATTGTAGGACTTTCCCTAACACAGGAGAGTCAAATAAACTAAAGGAAGGCCAGTTCCTTCTGTTGATAGTTGAAGAAGCTACATTCCAGGGGAAAACCCTCTGGGATCCTTCCCTGGGTTTGTAGTCAGAATAGAATAGAATAAAATAGAATAGAATAGAATAGAATAGAATAGAATAGAATAGAATAGAATAACAGAGTTGGAAGGGACCTTATAGGACTTCTAGTCCAAACCCCTCTGTTCAAGCAGGAGACCCTACACCATTTTTGACAGATGGCAGTCCAGTCTCTCGAAAGGTTCAAGTGATGAAGCTCCCACAACTTCTGAAGGCAACTTCTGTTCCATGGGTTGATTCTTTGCACTTTCTCCTTATTTCTAGGTTGAATCTTTCCTTGATCAATTTCCATTTTATTCCTTGACTGGCCTTCAGGTGCTTTGGAAAACAGCTTGACCCTCTCCTCTCTATGACAGCCCCCCAGATATTGGAAGATTGCTATCCTGTCTCCCTTGGTCCTTCTCTTCACTAGACTAGCCATGCCCAGTTCCTGCAACCGTTCATTGTAGGTTTTAGCCTCCGGTCCCCTAATCAGTTGGCCATCTTTTCACTGGTAGTGCTCTAGGATTGCTACTGTCAGTTGGCATGTCACATGACATAGAGCTTTGTGACTGCATCATTTAGTGATGGAGTCACTGGTTACCAATTACTACTGTTAAGCACACTGATAAGCAAGCACTACCTGTCTTTTGGTTTTCAATAAAGAGAATATTTGTAGCTCAGGGCACTGGTGATGTCATCTAGTTTGGGTAATGAAATATCTGCAAGGAAACAACCAAGCTCAGAGAGCACCAAGGATCCTTCGGTTTGGTTTTCCTTATTAGATCTTCACCATCTACCAGTGCAGAACTGCAGGCTTAGAATTCAATAATTTGTTTCAGCATTAGATGGAACTCCCAGTTCTTCTCTTCTGATTGATTGCTTGAGTTTATTTGGTTTCAGTAACATACCCTGTTTTTCACACTATAAGACACACTCCTCCCCCCAAAAAAGTGGGTGGAAATGTCTGTGCGTCTTACAGAGCAAACGCTGCCAAAGCTCCACCCACTCACCAGCCCCCACCCTTTGGCCGTTTTCGGCCTCCACTTGCCCCATTTTCGGCCTCTGCGTGTCCTGTTTTTGGCCCGTTCCAGGCAGCGGGTATTGCCGCCGCTACCACTGCTGCCTATTGGTGGTGGCAGCGATTGGTGGCAATTGGTGGCAGCGATTGGTGGTGATCCCCACAGCCTGGAACAGCTGATCGGCAGTATTTCAGGAGGCCGATCCAACCACCAATCAGCTGCTCGTGCTAAATAATGTGCTGAAGCTGACCAGGTTGTTTGCTGTTTGTAGCAAGGACACTAGCCAGATGAATGGATGCTGGAAGGCAGAGGCACATTTTTTTTCTTCTTTTCCTCCCCAAAAGCTAGGTGCTTCTTATGGTCTGGAGCATCTTATAGTGCAAAAAATACGGTAATAGGAAAGGGAGTGAGAAATAATCTATTTGATTGTTGTTATTGTTAAAATTGAGAAAATATTTTCTGATCTCTGGTATATTAATAGAAAGCTACTGATGGATCATTAGTTACCTTCTGCCTTCAACTATTCTTGGAGATATATAGTGATTATGTGAAGAAAAAAGCCATAAAACTTTTATTTGGCTCCATCTGGCAATAAAATGGTATTTTTGCTAGGTTACATTCAGTGAACATTCGTCCAAGTGAAGCCAGCACTTCCTAGTCTTTTTCCTCCCATCACCTTTGGCCCTGAGATGTCCTTTTAATAAAAATATATATTTGCAAATCTGTCTAGTAAGGATAAAAATGCTAAATCCAGTTTGAACCTCTGGCTTACTGCACAATTAATAACAACAACAACAACAACAACAACCATCTTGGGTATAATCCCAAAACAACTGGAGCACAGCTTGGCCCCCAACAGCATTGACAAATTTGCTATCAGTCAATTGCAAAAGGTGGCCCGACTTGGACCTGTAACACCATCAAACATCCAGATCTGCCTATTCTGGGTCTTTAGGAAGGACTCGATAAGTGGATAAAAATACCAGATACAGTATGAACATCTGTCTGACTGCACAACAAACCATAATAATAGCTTTGTGTGAAGCTACAATGTTTTACTATGAGTTCCTATTGAAATTCAGTTCAGATCAGGGGTGACCAGGTGCTCCAGGTCAGGCAAACCAGTAGTGATAAAAAAAAAAGCTACCGGTTCGAGTGAACCGATAGTTAAAATAGCTACCAGTTCGGGAGAACCAGTAGTTTAAAAAAAGCTACCGGTTCCTCCAAACCAGTATTTCTGATGATCAGCTGTACAGCGGGGTTTAGCTTTGCTAGAAAGCAGGAAATCCTGCTTTCTAGCAAAGCTAAATTGTGCGCCACAGCTGGTTTTCCCCCCCTCGCTGTTCTACTTACCTTCCCAAGCCTCCTTTTGGTGCATATTGTGCATGTGCACGCACACATGCAGCACACATTTGGTACATGCTGCACATGTGCACACAACGCATGTTTGGCGTGCAGCGCATGCGCGGCCAGCAAACCGGTAGCAAGCTGGTTCGAATTTCACTACTGGTTCAGATCCTTTCTAAGTAGCCATGCTTCAATTAATTGCTACTTCAAAGATTTCCTTCCTTCCCTTCTTCTCTCTCTCTCTCTCTCTTTCTTGCTCCCCTCCCCTTCCTTTATTACTTACTTACTTTTTATGCCATCATCTTCACTGTAAGGCAACTCTGGATGGCTTACAAGTAATAAAAAGTCAAATAGAAAAATAATTATAATATTAGAATTAAAAATTTAAAACTATGCAAAACACCAAGAGTAAGAGAAAGACAGCGTGGGGATGAGGTCTTCTAATCCCATTGACCAGCTCCAGTGATGAGTGGGGCTCAAAGTCAACCAGCAGAGCCGTGTTTTGCTTCCTTTCTGGTACCAAAAGGGCAAGAGCAGCTCCAGTGGTAGAGTGTTCCACAGGATCAGGGCCACTGCGGAAAAGGCTTTGCAATCAGCATCATTCCCCAGAGCCTCTGTGTATAAGCAATTTTTGAATAATTGAATAGCAAATCTTTTTGTTGTAGGTCTGCAAACACTCAATAGTTGTTGTGTCTGTGCCCCCCAAGTCGGGCACCCTGCCAGAAAGTGACTTGGAAAGTGAGGGGGAAGGGCCATCAGGCCTTACCTCAGGAGCACCGGCTTCTCTGGCTCAGCTCCAGGAGCCAGAGGCAGGCCAGGTGGAGGAGATAACGAGGCCTCCGTCCCCTGACTCTTCCCCCACCCCCAGCCATGCCTCCAGACCCAGCTGATGGCAATCAGGCCTGGCTGGACCCTAGGTTTCGTAGGCAGGAGAGGAAGAAACAACAGAAGCAGGGGTGGGGCAGGCCTAGGAAGTGCTGAGTCATGGAGCCACACCCCACAGGATATAAAAGCAGCAAGGGCTGCTATGCCTCTTTGTAGCAGGCAAATCAACTGCTTGACTAGAGCTGAAGTACTGTTTGTTGACTCATCGGCATAGAGGGAGATAGCAGAGGCACTTGGCAGACGCTCACTAGTTTGCTGCCAGAGCTGATAGTGCCGGCTAATTAAGCCATCACTCAGACGGAGGCGAGGGGGACAGAACAATGGTGTCATTTAGGATCAAGGGAAAAAGATGCGCCAGGTAGAAGACCCACTTGAGTGTTCACAGGTCTCCTGAAACCCTTGAGGATCCCTTTGGATGATGTAATGGTTGGTTCGAGTCTAGGACAAATTGCCATGACCTATTGGAATAGAACCATCAAAGAAAGAATACAAAAGGAGAGACAAAATGAAATGTGAATGACAAAAATTAAAATACTTTTTTATTTATTTTAAATAATTAAATTGAATTGTTAAATTGTCCTGTGGTGAGTTGTCCCATTCTGGGTTGACCCTCCCAATGGCTTCTCTTCTCCCAGGCCTACAGGACAACCCATGGACGTGTGACTGCAGTGTCTATGAAATGGCTCATTTCCTCAATTTCCAGTCCCCCAACATAGCCTTCATTGAGCCAAAGCTGAGATGCTTCAACCCTGAAAAGCAGACTAGACTCTTCTTCAGTCAAGTGGAGCTGAGGAAGTGCCAGAGTCCAGTTGTCCACAGCTCGGTGGCTAAAGTGAAGAGTATCCTGGGAAGCACAGTTCTGCTGCGGTGTGGGACCACAGGGGTGCCTATTCCAGAGCTGAGCTGGAGAAGAGCGGATGGGAAACCATTCAATGGAACAGGTTGGTTCTCTCCTTCCATCGTATCTTCCTGAGCTAAGGACAGAGTGAACCAATTATCATCAACCACATCACATCACATCACATCACATCACATCACATCACATCACATCACATCACAACACAACACAACACAACACAACACAACACAACACAACACAACACAACACAACACAACATAACATAACATAACATAACATAACATAACATAACATAACATAACATAACATAGTAACAAAGTTAGAAGGGACCTTGGAGGTCTTCTAGTTCAACCCCCTGCCCAGGCAGAAACCCTACACTATTTCAGACAAATGGCTATCCAACATTTTCTTAAAAATTTCCAGTGTTGGAGCATTCACAACTTCTGCAGGCAAGTTGTTCCACTTATTGATTGTTCTAACTGTCAGGAAATTTCTCCTTAGTTCTAAGTTGCTTCTCTCCTTGATTAGTTTCCACCCATTGCTTCTTGTTCTACCCTCAGGTGCTTTGGAGAATAGCTTGACATCCTCTTCTTCGTGGCCACCCCTGAGATATTGGAATACTGCTATCATGTCTCCCCTAGTCCTTCTTTTCATTAAACTAGGCATACCCAGTTCCTGCAACCGTTCTCCATATGTTTTAGCCTCCAGTCCCTTAATCATCTTTGTTGCGCTTCTCTGCACTCTTTCAAACAAAACAACTGCAGGTAGTCCTTCACTTATGCTCACAGCTGGGACTGGAATTTCGGTCACACATTGTTGTGGTTGTAATGTCTGTTGGAATCCAATTTTTACAACCGTTTAAGTTTAAGTTTAAGATAACAGTTTAAATTATCTTTACATTCAAAATTTGTCAAAAATTGTCTTAATGTTTAGAATATACACATGTGACCTCAGGATGCTGCAACCGATTGCAAATGCAACCTGATTGCCAAGTACCCCAGGGGTGGTAGTGAAACACTTTTTTCTGAGCCCGTCGTATCTTTGAACCATCATTAAATGAATGGCTGTAAGTTGAGCACTACCTGTATATTCTTGACAAATTCTGGATGTTAAAACAACTTTTCAAAATATGTTTTAGAAATGTGTCAGGATTGTGAGGAGGAGGCTGTAACATGTGAGGACACGCTCCAAGGATTGGTCTGCAATTCCTTAAAGCAGTTGCAAATTAATGCCACAAAAATATGCATTTGCTTTAATGAAATGCAGGTCAATGTTACACAGATATATCTATTTTGCTCCAAAGCACCCTTTTGATTTTGAATCCAAGATGCTAAACAATCTCATTTTCTATACTATCTCTTCTTGTCCCTTTCCGTAACATTATAAATATAACAGATTAAATAAGTAGACCTTGAAAAAGCATTTCTGTTCTTAATTGATTGCATTTTTCCAAACTACACCATTAGAATTATTTGAATCAGTTAGCTCATAACTAATTGAAACAACCCCCTAAAACAAAAATGACAATAAAAATACAAATACCATTAAAAATAAATTCCTTATAAATGTAAACCATCAAATAAAACAGCTTATTTTTGCAACTTTTATCTCTTCTCTCTCCAGTGCATCAAGAAATTTCCAGTGACGGAATAAGATGGTCTATTTTAGAACTTTCGGTTGTCTCTTACCTTGATTCCGGAGAATACATCTGCAAGGCTGCAAACTTTCTTGGAGCCACTGAAGCTTTTATCTCCTTGATTGTCACCGATTCTAAGAGCATAGATGATCTCGGGGCAGAATTGAAAGGAGTGTGGAAAGGACACATCAAGGGGATAGAAACATCAGCTTACAAGGAAAATTTGGTAGGAGGACACATCATGACAACTTCAACGTTTCCAACTTTGCACATTATTTCAGGTCAGGCCAACACAGAGAGGAATCTGGTGCTTCGAGATCAGGCCCTAAATATGAAAGGTGACCCCAAAAATATTTTAGCAAGTCTGCCCACTACTAACCCAGAATCCAAATGCCTGGTGAGGTCAGTCAGAGTAATTGGAGACACTGATCATAGCGTCTCCTTGGCTTGGAAAGCTCCTCAGGCCAACAATAGCACCATGTTTAGCATCCTTTATGCCATCTTTGGAGAAAGGGACATGCGCAGAATCAACGTGGAGCCAAAGAAAACCAGGACCACCATCAACGGTTTGATGCCCAAGACCAAATACATCGCATGCGTCTGTGTGAAGGGACTCATACCCAAGAAGGAACAGTGCATCATTTTCTCCACAGATGAAGTTGCCAGTGCTGGTGGAACCCAAAAACTGATCAACGTGGTGGTCATTAGTGTGGCCTGTGTCATCGCCGTCCCTCTCACCCTGGTGGTCTGTTGTGGGGCCCTAAAGAGACGTTGCAGAAAATACTTTGTTCAGAAACCCAAAGACATTCAGGATTCTTACGTCACTTTTGAAGCCATCTCTCCTGGAAGCAAATCGAAGGAGATGGGAGGAGAATACTTGACTCATCACATCCCCGATGAGTCTAATAGGTTACTCTCATCAAGATCCAGTGTGGACTCTGAAGCAGTTGCAAAGGCAGATGGACAGCTGGACGAGTACTTCTGCTGATACTGGCTTCTTCACAACTTGACAAGTGTAATTCTGTCTTTGTATTTGGTGGTCTCTCATGCCACACACACACACACGTTTCATACAAAAACACAATGTATAGCTTTACTGACATTTTTTTTTAAATTAAAATTTCAGTAGCGTAAATATATTATGAGCAAGTTTTCTGGGACCTCTCCCCTTTGATTCCGAGATCCCAATAATCCAATAATGGCTCCATTAATATTCTACGGAAGAATGGGTTTTAAAAATAAATAAATAAATGAGAGTATGAAGAAGGAGAGAAGAGAAAACGGAGAAGCAGGCGATAGATACTTGTTTATATGTTCTGTAAATTTCAGGAAGGAAGTAGATTTTAAACCAAAGCCTGAAGGGCATGAAGATTGAGTAAGGCTGCATCTGTGTGTGTGTAAGGGAGTTACTTTTGGGTGAGAGAAATAGTAATGGCATTTTTAGGACTGGGGTTCCAATGTAAATTCAAATTCTCTTCCACAACCTCACATTGTTTTATCCCTATCAGTTTCTAAATGTTGTGTGTTGCTTAAAAGGGATTTGTAAACTAAAGGATCAGAGAGAAAGAAGTCAACTGGATACTGAAATATCCTATGTACCCATCTGGCATCTTAGACTGATTTTTCCTTTTGGCAAAATGAATTCAGATCAATAAAGAAATGTGTTTACATATATATGTTGAAGCTGATGTATATTATGGTGTCTCTTCCTCTCTCAGGTTTGAAGTCCATTCCATGATAGTAGAGAATCTCTTTAGCTCAGACATGAACTTTTGGATTCTAGATGTTCCAGTTACTGTTTATTGAAAACATTTATATAGCTGCTCTTCTTGCACCAAACTCTGGGCTGCTCTCAACCAAGAGATAAAACCACATCTACATCCAATACAAATATTGCAATCAAAGAAGTTAAAATCACTCCCAAAGGTATTTTTCCAAAAGGCAACTGGACTTTGTTCTTTTTTTCTCCTTTGAACACATTTTGCTTCTCATCCAAGAAGCTTTTTCAGTTCAGAAAGTCCAGGTGCCCTTTTGGAAAAGCAACTTTGGGATAACCATGACCTGAATGATTGAAAATCTCCAGAGACAAACCAAAAAATTGTTTTCCAACAGACACTTGTTACCAGATTAGGCAGTGCACTGTTGATGTTACCACACAAAGTTGTACAAAGGTGAGGTCAATATTTAGAGAATTCACTTTATTTTCTCTGTTATAAGCCAGGTGTCAACCTTATTAAATAGAGCAGACTAAGAAGCCAATGCCGTATAGTTGAAGAATACTTACTGTATATTGTAATAACTACGGTAACAGAATCTTGCAAGTCTGCATGTGCTTCCCTTTCTTCCTTCGCTTGATTTTGGTGTGAACTTGGATAGGCCGCATCTGAAATATCTCCTCAAACCAGCCTTCTTATCAGATCTTGGCAGTGGCTCTTCCTGATGTCCTTCAGGATCATTTGCTACTTCATCTACACCAAGATTCATGGAAACGTTGGTTGCTTCTGACCTGAAAATAAAAATAATAAAATGTCTATGAGGATTGAGTGCCTTATCAGTCCCCCAGAGTTCAAGCAGCCCTATCTCTTATGGCTCTGCTTCAACATACCCGATTCAACAATTCATTTCTCAGTGGAAAAACAAAACAGGACACATTCCTCAGAGGTTTTTTTTTTTTTTGACAGACTTCATTTTGGTCTAGCTAAAGAATGTCAGTTGTTCCTTGAAAACATCAATCAACCTTGGTTTTTGCTAAAAAAAAATCTAACTGTTGAGAGGGGTGGGTGGCGTTAAATTGCTCCCAGGTGTGGTCTCTTTTTTGGAGAGTGTGAAGCACTGTTGTATCATTTGGATGCACTACTATTTGGTTAGATCTATTGATGTAGGCAGTTTTCCTTTATTAATTGGTGAGACTGAGGACAGTTTTTTTTTTAAAAAAAGAAATTAAACAGAACATGGGATTTCACTGAATCCGATGCATATAGAAATGAGAACTGCCTATGACATTGGAATTCAAGTTCACATTTTATGAAACAGTGATACCCCTTAAGATTTGCTCATGGCATGACTGAATTTCTTACGACTGTCAGCATTTTTTATGAATCGTTGACAATTTACAGTAGACGGTTTTAATGTACACGATTTTGGCTGGTGGATACGTTTGAAGTTGTGGGTAAGCATCAGAGATTCTCATAAAAAGACTGCTGTAGAGGCAGCCATTGGCAAGAGGGTATTGTTAGGTTGGTAGAGGGCAACCTGAGATAGTTATACTGTAAGTAATGTGGTTGATATCCTGAAGAAATTATCTCCAAGATACCAATCTCCTGCTTATTTTAAACCAGGGGTGAAATGTAAACTTTGTTACTACCGGTTCTGTGGGCTTGGTTTTGTGGTGGTGGGGGTAATGTGACTGGGTGGGTGCGGCCAACTTTTTTTTTTTACTTTTAAAAGCATTTTTTCTAGAACTTCTTCGGCTGAAGAGGTTGTTAAAAAATGCTTTTAAAAGCCTGTGATGATCAGGCAACTCAGCTGGGATCGCCAGGGGAGCCTTTTAAAAGCTTTTTTTCCCCAACCTCGTCAGCCGAAGAGGTTGTAGAAAAAAATGCTTTTAAAGGGTTCTGATGATCCCAGCTGAGCCGCGCAATCATCAGGGGCTTTTTTTAAACTTTTAAAAGCATTTTTTCCACCAAAGAAAAAATGCTTTTAAAAGTAAAAAAATCCCCAAACCTCTGATGATCGCATGGTTCAGCTGGGGCGGGAGTTGGGGGCAGGGATTTTTGCTACTGGTTTTCTGAACCACCGACCACCATTGCTACTAGATCGGGCGAACCGGTCCGAACCGGGAGCATTTCACCCATTTTAAACCTACAGCTGATTCTCCTTTACCTCACATACACCCCAACATTTGTGGTCCCATTAAATCAACAACCAACACCAAGACTTGGACTCAAAGGGAGAAAGGCAGGAACCCTAAGAATATTGTCCGTATTCTTTGTGTTTCAAAGGGGTGTGAAGTAGGATTATAGTGCTCACTCTGTAGGTAACAATATCTACACAGGTCCGAAGCAGGCTGCATAGATACAGACCCAACTGATTGAAGTCTCTTCCTACTATGGCATTTCTGGTTTTCCTTATAAAGTATGAGGTGACGTTCTCAAGATTAAACAATAATGAAATAGCTAAGTTTAGGATGGAAAAACACTAATCGATTATTTTCTAATTACAGTTGCTACTGTGATAATAGCAGATAAAGAATGAAGACGCCATCCTGCTGTTGCATGTATTGGGAATTAGAATATCCACAGGAAAAGGAGATTTGCCTCCTATTTCTTTGACCATTTTTTCAAAGACAAGGAGCATAGTGATTAGGAGACTGGGTTGACAGTCAACAAGCCCGTGTTTGAGACCAAAGTGCTGCTGAGTTCCTGCCATTCGCTCCAACTCCTGACCACCTAGCAGTTTGGGAGCGTGTTTGGGAGATAGGTACCACTTCAGTGGGCACATTAATGGGGAAATGAAAGGAGCCCCCAATCGAGCGTCCCCTGGGCAAGGTGATGCCACTGGCTAATCTTTCAATCTGGAAGCACCTCGGTGCTTCCAACATGAATGCATGCTCTCCAAAGATTTGTTTGACTGAAAGGGCTCAAGGTTTATAACTCTGGGAATCTCCCTCTCCCTCCACCTCTCCCACCACCTCCCCCTCTCTTTCTCACACCCTCCCTCTCCCTCTTTCTCTCTTTCTGTCTTTCCCCCTCCCCCTCTCTTCCCCTCTACCTCTCTCTCTTTCTCTCTTTGCCCGTCTCCCACTTTCTCTCCCCCTCCCTTTTCCTTTCTGCCTCTCATTCTGTCAGACTTGGCCCACCTTGGTCCTTTAGTCTTAACTTCATTTGTAGCAAAAAGATTACGTCTACTAAAAGCCAAGTGGTTACAATAGCGAAGGTGGAAAGATTCCATAATTAACATTCCCTTTTTTGCCCCCCCCCCCCATTATCTCCCCACTGTCCAGTCACGTTCAAAGATATTTTTGTAACTGTCCCTGCAGGGGTTGAATAGAAGGAGCGATGTTACATTCCATTCCCAGGTCCATGGCTTTGGCATGTCTCAGGAGAACATCTCCCTTTCAGTCCCCGCCCCCACCTTCCCACAGATCCTACCATTATAGCATATGGAGCAGGGGTGAAATCCAAAATTTTTCCCTACCGGTTCTGTGGGCGTGGCTTGGTGGGCGTGGCAGGGGAAGGATATTGCAAAATCTCCATTCCCACCTCACTCTGGGGTCAGCCAGAGGTGGTATTTGCCGGTTCTCCGAACTGCCCAAATTTTCTGCTACCAGTTCTCCAGAACCTGTTAGAACTTGATGGATTTCACCCCTGGTATGGAGACTACCGACATCTAAGCACGGCATAGTTGCAAGGGAAGGAGGCGGTGCTGACACTCTCTCGCTGTATCTGTCACCAACCAGCCAACCAACCAACCAACGTTCTGGTCCTGTAGGGTGATATTAAAGCAGGTTTAGACAAAAACTCTGATTTCCACTGAGGCCTGGAACACTGTTCCTAATCTTTTCCCTTCATCAACATTGCTTTTGCTGAAAAGATCAAATAAAAGACAGTAGATGGCAGCAAAACCAAGGAGATTTTCCCCCTGAAGTGTCTTATTTTATATTAATATTTTTTACAGGTTAAGAAGTTCAGATTTGTTTTCAATTTCTTTTTGGAGAGATGTTATTTTAATAACATTTTTGTTACTGTTCATATTTTTTTTATAAATAATTTTTATTGTAGTTTTTCTTTTCCATAACTCTAATACATAGTCAAACTGACTGTCATTTTAATATGCTTTGGATTAACAGTTCAAGTATAATCTACATTATATACATATATATACATCCTCAACTTCTTTATGAATATTTTGTTTCTATTGTCTATCCACCTAAACCATTTTTCCCAAACCGGATAATATTCCGAATCATCTTTTTCTTTTAATTCTAAGGTTAGTTTATTCATTTCGGCACATTCAAATATTTTCTGGATAATCAGTCCCTCTGGTGGTAAGTTATGTTCCTTCCAATATTGCGCGAATGCAATTCTTGCTGCTGTTAGTATATGTAGGATCAGATATCTTATTTTTTTAAAATTAAATTTAGTTTTTAATATTCCCAGGAGAAATGTTTCCGGATTTAACTCAATTTGGCAATTTAATAAATCTTGTAGCCAATCTTGTATTTTGGTCCAATACTTTTTCGCTTCGGGGCATAACCACCAGGCATGAAAGAAGGTAACTTCCAGCACTTGGGGCTTAGGTTTGGGTACATTTTAGCCAGCGTTGCTGGGGCCAAGTGCCAATGATAAGAGCATTTTATACAGGTTTTCCTTATAGGCAATCAATTTTGTTAACGTGTAGTTTTTGTTCCAGATTGTTTCCCAATCGTCTAGGTTTATATTATGCCCTATATTTTTAACCCATGCAATCATCGGATCTTTCACCACCTCCTCCGCTCTGTCGAATTCTAATAAATAATCATATAATTTGAATATTAATTTTCTTTCAGGGCCAATCAGCAATTCATCTAGTTGTTTTGGTTCCATGTCAATTCCGTATTCTTCTATATCTTTCTTATATCTCGACTGCAGTTGTAAGTATGGCCATCAATCAATGGATATCCCCTGTTCTTTTAATACCTGATTAGTTTTAAGCTTTCCCTGTTTATCTAGGATTTCTGAGTATCTAGGCATTTTGCTGATGTCTAATGTGTTGGGGTAGATCATAGCTTCCATAGTAGATAGTCAACCAGGAATTTTCATATAGTGTTTCTTCTTTGTATCTTCCCAAATTTGTAGCAGTGCATCTCTCATTTTGTGTCTATAGAAATATGAGTATGTCCTATTCCCTTTGTCCCACATAAAAGCATGCCATCCCTTTTGTAGACCATGTCCTTCCAGAATTAAAATTCTTCTGTTACTTAAATTAACCCATTCTCTTATCCAAACTAATGTAGCTGCCTTGTGGTATAGTTCCCACGCCGATAGACCAAAACCACCCCTATTTCTACAATCTTGGAGAGAGTGTAGTTTTATCCTTGCCTTTTTTCCTGACCAGACAAATTTAGTAATAGTTTTATTAAGTTCATTGAAAAATTTTCTATCTAATGGAATGGGGATTGTTTGAAATAAATATAATAATTTAGGTAGGATATTCATCTTGATAGTCGCTATCCTACCTAAAAACAATATTTGTAATGTTTCCCACTTTTCCAAATCCTTCTTTATTGGTTGGATCAAAACCATATAATTATCCTCCTTTAGGGATAAACACCTCACTGTTAACCATCTCCCTAGATATTTAATTTTTTTAACAATTTGTAAGTCCATTTCTTTTTCTAATTCTTTTTTCTGACTTAAGTTTTTAACTATCATTTTGATTTTCCCTTTATTAATTTTGAGTCCTGATACTTCCCCATATTTTTCTATTTCTCGTATTAGAATAAGACAGATTCCAAAGGTTCCTTGATAATAAATACCTTATTGTCTGCAAATGCCTGTGCCTTGTACTCTTCTCTTTTAATTTTCATTCCCTTTATTTCTCAATTTGCCCTGATCCTAATTAGTAGCATTTCTAATGTTAAAATAAAGAGCAATGGTGACAATGAGCACCCTTGTCGTACACCCTTAGTTATCTGAAATATGTTGGTAATATCCCCATTTACTATTACTCTTGCCCTTTGTGTCTTATAAATTGCCTCTATCATATTCTCAAATTTAATTCCCATTTTCATTTGTCTAATTTGCCTAATCATAAATTGCCAATTTATGCGGAGCCGCATGCGGCTCCCATGTAACACCACTCCTGCGCAGGCTGCACTGGCTGCCTGTGGTCTTTCGGGTGCACTTTAAGGTTTTGGTTACTACCTTTAAAGCACTCCATGGCTTAGGGCCTGGGTATTTACGGGACCGCCTACTGCTACCAAACGCCTCCCACCGACCCGTACGCTCACACAGAGAGGGACTTCTCAGGGTGCCGTCCGCCAAGCAATGTCGGCTGGCGGCCCCCAGGGGAAGGTCCTTCTCTGTGGGGGCTCCTACCTGTCGTGTCCCACTCCTCCGCTGATGGCCGGGTCAGGGAAATCCAAATCAGGTGTGCCTCTGTAGCTCTGCCAAAGTCCTAGCAAAGTCCTCAGGGCAGGCAGGAGACCAGAAAGTGACTTCAGCAAGATATGTTTAGACTTTGCCTGACTCAGAGACTGCCAGAAAGCAGATCCTTTATATAGGCCATAGGGTGTGGCTCCATGACTCAGCACTTATCCAGGCCTGCCCCTCCCTTCCTTCTGATGACGCTGCCTATCAATTCTTCTGAAGCGAGGGTCACTCCAATCGGCAGCTGTTGGTAATAAACCTTCCTCAGGCTCACATGCTGTGGAGGAGGGGGAGGGGTCTAGTTGCTCCGTTTGCCTGGGCATGGAGCCAGAGCTGGGGGCTGGAGATACTTGCTCTTCTTCAGCCTGTCTGGGCATGGAGCCAGGGCTGGGGCCGGGAGGCATGCTAGGACATTCTTCAGCGTTCGGAAGCAGATAAGCAGACCCCGGCTGTGGTGGTGAGATCGGACGAGACACAACACTACCCTATGGAATGAACTTCCCCCTGGCTTGCGTCAACTGCCTGACCTTCGGTCCTTTCGCCGCGAGCTGAAGACATATTTGCTTATTCGCGTGGGACTGGCTTAGGAATTTAAAATTTTAATATTTTAAAGGGTTTGAATTTTAATTTATATTCGATACAAATTTTAAGGGGTTTTTTAACGGTATAAATGTTTTAAATTTTTTGCCAAACATATAATAAGTTTTTTAATTTCTGTTTTTATCTGTAAATTGTCATTGTTTTATAGTGGCTGTGAACCGCCCTGAGTCCTTCGGGAGAAGGGCGGTATAAAAATCTAAAAAAAAAAAACCTATCTTTTTTATCTTCTTACTTTGCCATGAAACAAGCATCCCTTCCGGGAGTATCCACCTAAACATAGTATTTCGTTTTGTTCAATTATAAGGCCAAGAAACAATAATCCTTATGCTGTTCTTAAACCCTTCTAGATTTTGTTTCAGTGTGATAATTTCCTTCTCCTTATAAATCATGGGTTCTTCTTGGATTATGCTGTATATTATATCACGGATCCTCTTTCAGACAAATCTAATATGGACCTCTCTGGGCAGTTTATGGTGTCTAGCATAATTTGTTTGGATTCGGTATATTTAGTCCATTTCATTCATAATTCCTTGTTTGTCTCTCTGTAAAAATTCTGCTATGATCTCCACCATTGTCTGTCCTAAATCTTTATCTTTTGCCTCTGTCGCATTTTGGAATCTCAGATAGAATGATGCCCTGTCCATTTCCAACTGGATTACTGAGTCTTCAAGGTCTTTATTTAGAGCCATCATCTTTTGATCTACCAGATCTAATTTTTGGGGGGTTTGTTCAGCTTTGTCTTCTACAATTTTCATTTTTTGTTCGTTCTTCTGAATTGCTTTCTGGATTGAATACATTTTACTACCTAGTTTTTGAATATCAAATTTCATTTCTCCATGATTATTGGACATAGTTTCTTGCATCTTAAAACATTATTTCCTGAATCAATGTCAGGTTGGTTTGCATTGTTTGCATGTTTGGAACCATGTAAGCCTTTGTTAACCCCTCTGTTGACTGTTGGTTTGAAGGGGAAGCCATCGTTATCATTGGGTTTGATGCTGCTTTTTTCCCTGCCATTAAGGTTGTTGTTGTAAGACTAGTCATCTCTTTCAATACTCTACTTTGCTCTTCCAGTATTTTATAAATGTTTCCCACACTGTCATCAGCCTTTTACTATCTATTTGTTGTTGTTTTTTGTTTTTGTTTCCCTCTTTTTTTGCCCTCCTTGTGTTAATTCTTAAATACTAATTAATCATCTTCACTAAAAATGGCTGAAAACAACTATCTCTAGTTCTTAATCCAATTTAGCAGATTATTCAGCATATATAACGACTAACTATCAAAGAATATATAACTATAAATGTACAGATAAATATGAATAACAATACCAATGTACTATATTAATTAATCAGACTATCTTAAATCAATAAACACATCTATATATGTATCAAAAATGGAATCAGTGTTGGAAGTTAAGGTTGGGGTAAATATTGGGAATCAATTAAATATATATCTCAAATTAATTCTAAGTTATAATTATCAATTTGTACAAAGTTAAGCAAATTAATTACAGTTATCAATATCTAGTAACTTCAGAATGTCAATAATATCTATATCTAATATCTGTAAAGTTACTTTCACTCTCTGTGTAGTACAAATATTATCAATATTATTACTACCTGAAATTAGTAATTGATAAAATAATTAATATCAAATACAAGTGTATTTAAATCTTCTTAGTTAACTTGTTGTTAATCAGTTAATCACTAAGGAATTGTAAATATATATTAAATATACATTCAGCACAAGGCTCAGACAATTAATTTTAGAGGGGTATAGATCTTTAGGGATGCAGTGGCTCAGCGGCTAAGACAGCTGAGCTTGTCGATCGAAAGGTTTGCAGTTCGGCGGTTCGAATCCTAGTGCTGCTGTGTAACAGGGTGAGCTCCCGTTACTTGTCCCAGCTTCTGCCAACCTAGCAGTTTCGAAAGCACATAAAAAAAATGCAAGTAGAAAAAATAGGGACCATCTTTGGTGGGAAGGTAAGAGCGTTCTGTGCACCTTTGGCATTGAGTCATGCCGGCCACATGACCACAGAGACGTCTTCGGACAGTGCTGGCTCTTCGGCTTTGAAACGGAGATGAGCACCGCCCCCTAGAGTCGGGAACAACTAGCACCAACGGTGCTAGGGGAACCTTTACCTTTACCTTTATAGATCTTTATGTCTTCTCTCAGTTACAGCTCTTTACTCCTCCCAAATCTTTTATATCTCGGTTTTATATATAATATTATATCTTTCCTGTAGTCTCTTAAGTCAATTTTTTCCCTCCTTCGCTTTTATTCCACCTCGATTTCCCTTGAATCTTCTGTTAAACCACTTTCCCATTCATGTGTTTACTTTGCAATTAGAACACAATACTTATAATCCAAAACACGAACTTCCGAGCTCACATCCAAGAATTCAATTAGAATGGCGAGTTCTCACACATGTTCCAATTTTTTCTTTTCTCTTTCCAGTTTGGGCATTCGTCCACTCAAGCTTCTCTTACTGTTAAGTCACACCAATGTCCGTCCTTGCTTCTTCTTCTCCTTTCCTGTTGCTCTAGTATGCCAAGTCTCTCTCCTTCTTCGCTTTCTCTTTTTCTTCAATTCTCAGGTCTCACCAGATATCCACCATCATGCCGAAACCTCACTATCTTAAACACTTTTATCCTTCTTCCTCATCACCGCCTTAATGGTTGAATGTGTTGTGCTGACTCATTATCCGTGAAATCGCCGCTCTCTCTCTCTCTCTGCTGGAAATCTTTCAACCAGAAAAAGCAGGACTCACTCTTCAAGGCGATCATTAACCTTGTGGTTTTCAAAGTAATCACTTAAAATGACACCGTCTGCTGTAAAAATCTTATCTTCCCCATACTGACTGGCTCATCGCAGCCTCAGGTCTGCCATGCAAGCTTGACAGGGGTGTCTGTTCATGCAACGAGTGATCGCCCTTCCCTTCGCCGCACTCTAGACTTCCCCTTTAGTCAGTAATGCCCGCCAGGCTTTTTGCACCCTGAAGGGTCCCCAAAACATGAAAAATTCAGGGACTGAGAACAGAGACCGTTCTCTTACCACTGCACCGCTGCGATGCTACCACAGGAAGTCATACTGGACTCACTAACAGAGATGAAATAATGTGAGAAATGGAAAAATAGCCTCCTGGACTACCAGAGTCCATAGGTCTCAGAAGGATAGGTAAAGGTAAAGGTTCCCCTCGCTCATACGTGCTAGTAATTGCCGACTTTAGGGAGCGGTGCTCATCTCCATTTCAAAGCCGAAGAGCCACCACTCAGAAGGATAGCAGGCCCTAAAAAGTGACATGAACCACACACACAATACTTAATATTAGACATATTAATGGTGGCACATATAGCATATGTGCAAAATTGGAAAAAAGAGAACCCACCAACAGAGGAAGATTTAATTAAGAAAATTCTAGAATGTGCTGAGATAGAACATCACAAAAGAAATCAAAGAAAAAGAAAATACAGAATATTATAAGGTCTGGTGTAGATGGTATGAATGGTTAGAAAATAGAAAAGATAAGAAAACTGAATAATAGGGTACAATGTAGATGGAATAAAGGAAGATAGATCATAAAAATAAAATAAGATAGGATTAAAATATGTATATATAGTAAGAAAGGACCGCTCTGAATAGCTGATAAGAAATAGTGAGATATATATATAAACCCGAACAACCAAAGACCTATATATATATATATTTGTTTTCTGAGCTTGGTTGTGCTCAGATTAGTCTGAGTTGCAGGGGGATTTGAGCTGGTGAGCTGCATTGCTGTTGTTTGGCTTTGTGTTTGACTAATCTGAGCACAACCAAGCCCCCACCCAAACAGGACACACCCCCAGCCAATCAGAGCACAGCCAAGCTCCCACCCAATCAGTTCAAACCCCCACTAGCAATTAAAAATGAAGAAACAGCTGCAATCACACATTGCTCCCAGAAGCACGAAGCTGAAGCCTGAAGATGACGACTTCGTCGAAACATCGCCAAGACACTTCCAATTTTACACGGGAGAAAACCCGAACAACCAAAGACCTATATACAAACACCCGTGAAAACCTCAGAAAACATATATGTATATGTATATATGTATATATATATACATATATATATGTCATATGTTTGTCTTATGTTTTAATGTGTTCAAATAAAAATTTAAAAAAAGTGACCTGAACCAAAGTTTTAGATAGAAAGATTTCAAACAGAAATCATATCAGTTCTGTATCAGAACTATTTGTAATCCTGCTGAGCCGTTGCTGTGCAATGTGATTTTGCAAAGTATGTAGTTTTGAAATATATTTGGACATTGAACGATGAAACTGTGAGAAATAAGGAACTGAAAGTAGCTGATGGATAGAGGTTTGAGATATACACGGGTATTTGTGGAGACTGACTGTCAGTAAGAAAGACAAGGAAGTAAGTTGTGAAATGCGTGCAGAAAAGTATAAGAAGAATGTCTTGGGATGAGTTCAGGGCCACTGGCCATAGCTACTCCTTGCTGGACTCAGCTACGTCAGTGGACCTTATTGCAATGGGTTATTGATATAAGTTGTGTTATGATGGCTGCTCATGTTCTAAATTGTTCATGAAATAAACCTCTGAATCTTAAAGTAAGAATTATTATTGTATTGCTGTTTCTTGTTTTTAATTGGAATATTTTTATGACAGATAGAAGGCATTCAAATTGTAGGAACCTTATGGGGTGTGTGTGAAAGTGACGATTCAATATTGGTATTCAACATTATGTAAAGCACAAGGAATAGAAAAAAAAAATCAAGCTATGATCTTGAACTGATTTAAAAAAACTTAGAGCTTGGGAAAGATTCCATGGATGAAAATCCTCAAGGGGAAAACAACCCAAGAAACTTGGAAAACTTTGAAGAGTGAGATTATAAAAGCCCAGTCTAGCACAATACCAAGGAAGAAGAAAAATAAGAGAACTCAAAAGAAACCAGGATGGCTGCTCAGAGAATTCTCTGATAAATTGAGATTTATCAGAGGCTAGGGTCTCCTGCTTAAGCAGGTGGTTGGACTAGAAGATCTCTAAGGTTCCTTCCAACTTTGTTATCCTGTTCTGTCTTAATTGCCAGGAATGTCTTGGCTGGTGATTCATTTCAATTTCTTTTTGAATAGAATATATTCTCCTTTTAGCATTGCAGTAGGTTACCTAAGCTTAACAGATACTTCTTGCACAGAAATGCATTGCGCACAAGTCCTTCAGAATCAGTTTTGCCCTACTGCTAAGAAAGATTAGACCTAATAGGATTTGGGACGCTTGTTCTCTCTGTTGCAAAACCAAACCATATTGATTTACTGAGGCAGAAGATGGAACTCACCAGTCACATGTTTTCCCTTATTTTGCTTTTTCACTTCTCTGGGATAAATCCAGCAACTTTGGATTGTGTCACCGGATGTTCCTGTTTCAATGATACACTTGGAAGGTAAGAATATTTGACAACAATATAATATTGAATAACTTCCTATGAGGAAATTCAGCCAAGGTTTATCATGAAATGAATATATTAATAAATATTCAGTCTGACAGCCCATCCAGATTTCAATATAGAAGAGAGGAAACTTGGATATGATTGATCAGCAGACACCATTCCTTGGTTTTCAGTGGAAATGTTTGCCTGCCAACAGCCAGATTCAACCCAGATGTATATTATTATATGCTTGAAATATATTTATATGATTTATTCCTGTAATATTGAGAGATTTTGGATATTGTAGAAATAATGATTTGTGTTCTATAATTTGGAAATGAAGAATAACCAATATCACTGTTAAAGTTCCGGAGTGAGGGAGGGAAGTGAAAATCCATTGGGTTGTATGACACAGCACAGAGTGAATTAAAAACGAATGCAAGCAACCCATCACAACATTGTTCCATTTTCTGATTTAATTTTTAGGAGTTTGTTTTGCGTATCAACATTTTTGAGAAAGATCCCAGAGGAGATCCCTCAAGATATCAAAAAAATCAGAATTGAAAATTCCTTGCTGACCGAATTGTTTCGCGGCACCTTCTCTAATGTTAGCAGCTTGGAATACCTCTGGCTTAATTTTAATAACATCACAGTGATGGATCTAAAAAGTCTTGAGCACCTGAAGGAGCTGAAGGAGCTGAGAATTCAGGGGAACCGCTTGCGTTCAGTACCATGGACAGCGTTCCGAGATACACCAGTTTTAGGAATCCTTGATCTGAAATGCAACAAGATCGATGCCCTACCAGAACATGCTTTACGCTACCTTTCCAGGTTGACCTACTTAGACTTATCTTGCAATGAGCTTACTGTCATCTCCAAAGAAGTGTTCTATAATTGGCCTGTCTATCAAAAACTCCAGCAGCTGGAGAAGAAAGCAGAAACCGTTTCAAGTACCGTCTTGTCTTTGCATGATAACCCATGGACTTGTGACTGCCGTCTGCGAGGGTTTGTCCAGTTCATCAATTCTATAGGCCCACCTATGGTCCTCATAAATTCCTATTTAACATGTGCAAATCCTAAATCTAGGGCAGGCAAGTATTTCCATGGAGTGGAGCTGAACAGCTGCAGGAGACCTTCTGTGACATGTTCCAAACCAAATATTACGGTGTTTCTTGGAGAAAATTCAATGTTGACTTGTTTGGTAAAAGCTAATCCTTCTCCAAAGATTTGGTGGAACTATCCATTAAAACACTTACGGAGGCTTAATGGTGAGTATGATTCCAAGCTAAAATATTTAACATAAAATATTCTTATTTGATAACAACTGTGAATTTTGGCAAGTAATTTTTCCTTCCTCTTCTTTGAAATTCTTCTCATTGGTGATTGGTCTCTATATCAATTATGCCAGTTTACTTACCTTATTAATGGGAGAAAATCAATTATTTTACTTCACTGGGAAACTCAGTTGCCAATGTCTATGGAGATTCTCAGTCATCCAGCTCATCGTTGTCCCAGGGTGCTTTTTCAAGAGGCAACTGGACTTTTTTGTTTTTTCTTTGAAGATGAGCATCAGAGTTCCAAGTAACACCCCCAATGAAAGGAGACTCTGAGGTTAGAAGTTCCTCAAAGTTCCATTTTATTAGAGATGTCATTTTGGCACCTCTGGGAAAACCCGAATCTGAAAGCTTCCAGGTTTCCCCCACCCAAAAGAAAGTCCTCCCACTCCAGGGGCAGGGCAGGATGTCCTTGACTCTCAGAGAAAAGAATGTTATTATGGCTAGATCAGGGGTCTCCAGCCTTGGTCCCTTTAAGACTTGTGGACTTCAACTCCCAGAGCAAAGCTGGCTGAGGAACTCTGGGAGTTGAAGTCCACAAGTCTTAAAGGGACCAAGGTTGGAGACCCCTGTGCTAGATATTTCCCCAACTCCATACAATCCCCCGTCCCAGTTTCCCACAGCTCTAAATGTGGCAGCCCTGAAGATCCAAAGTTAAAGTTGGCTTCCAGAACTGACAATGAGCTGAAGAAGCTTCTTGGATAAGAAGCAAAATGTCTTCAAAGAAAAACTGGAAAGTCCAATTTCCTCTTGAAAAAGCACCTTTGAGTTGCCAATGCTTAAACGCAAAGCCTGAACCATTTTCATACAAGTAAAAGTCACCCTAAATCTGCTATTAAAATTAGGGCAGAAGTAGCAGATACTTTTTATCAGAATCTCTTCATTTTTATTTGTTTATTATTTATTAAACCAATTTATATAGCTGCCCAACTCACATAAAGGTGACTACAAACAGCCTATAGCATTTAAAAATCCAGCACATTAAAAAAAGATAAAGAATCCCATCCCGTTCTCTAAACACAACTCAACTGGATCAGCACCATGTTCATGTCTCAGTCCCTGCCCTGCTGAGCAAACCAGGACTTGTTAGGACTTCTTGGAAAAGGAGCAGTATGGGGGCTCATTTGTACCACAGGATGAATTATGTTCCATAGAGAAGGAGCCACCCCCAAGAAGGCCCTTTTTCATTGTACATCCTTAATCACTAGGACCCATAACATATCCTGCCTTCCCAGTTTTTCTTAGACTTACCCCTTGCTACATTTGAGCTGTTTAAAGTTCAAAACTGCATAACCATGGTTTTGCCTATTTTATATTTAAAGCAATTCTATAACATAGATAAGAAAATGTGGTGGATACCTCAGAGTGACCAAAGCCTGAGTCTTCCCAATCTAACTCTGTGTCACTGATTTTTATCAGAGAGAAAAGCAGTAAATTCAATGTATTATTACATTGGGGAGCCTCACTCCCTTTTTGGCATCCCATAATTTATTGCCTAATAAATGTTGTTTTACAACATAACAGCCTTCCCTTTTCACCCCTCCAAATCAGAATGTCAGTCACGGGATGCTGGCTCCAAGGCATAAACTTAATCCAATGCATAATTTTCGTTACAAAAAGTCCCACACTTAATATTTGTCATCTGTGGTTAAAATAATGAAGTCATAGCAGTAGTGAGTTTCAAATCCGGGCACTATCGGTTCACTATCAGTCGCGTGCGGCACTTTTGTGCATGCACAGAGCGTTTTTGATGATGTCTGGGTGGGTGGGCGGAGCCTCTTGCCGCCACCACTACCGGTTTGCCTGAACCGGGGCGAACTGGGAGCAACCCACCACTGAGTCATAGGTGCTGCAAAGTCTTGTCCAAGACCCCGTAAAATCACTGCCTGTAAGAGTAGGCATGACTGATTTACGTAGACAAAGTGTTTGAGACAATAATCTAACTTCTAAATTTCCAACGTAGAGGACCCTGATTGGATTTAACTGATTTTTTTTCTATGTTGATGAACTGTTGATCACTGTGGTAGAGAGTCAGTATACAGTATATCATCTGCTTTCTTTTTTTCATTTTTTTTGAAGTCTGTTCTGTATATCGGCTGTGATAACTAAGGATCCTTAACAGTCTTGAGCTGTGGCCTTTAAGCACAAGGAAATCATGATTACTTCCAATTGAAATTAATTTGACTTAACTGAGGAACACTTAAATGGGCCTCTGTGGCTCAGACTGCTAAGACAGTCTGTTATTAACACAGCTGCTTGCAATTACTGCAGGTTCTAGTCCCACCAGGCCCAAGGTTGACTCAGCCTTCCATCCTTTATAAGGTAGGTAAAATGAGGACCCAGATTGTTGGGGGCAATAGGTTGACTTTGTGTATAAATATACAAATAGGATGAAGACTATTGCTAACATAGTGTAAGCCGCCCTGAGTCTTCGGAGAAGGGCGGGATATAAATGCAAATTAAAAAAATAAATCCTGTTCGCCTTCCTTCAGCAGCCCTCATACTTTTTCAAAACATATCTGTCCTCTTTAATATTATCGAAAGCTGAAAGGTAGAAACAGATGTATTAGGCAGTATTACGTTATTCATCTTTACATATCTAAGGATCAAAATAGAATCAAGCAAATCATTCAGATATTGCATTTTAGTGACTGAGCCAGGGCACTGTGTGGAGTTTTGTTCCTTCTTTGCCCACCACTGGTATTAAAATCTTATGTCCAAGTTTGTTCCCAACATAGGTCCAGTTGATTGATGTAAACCTTATAACGATGGTGGTGATGACGATGATTAGCGCATGGCATTGTAACAATAGCCAGGAGACCAGCAAGCTATTGCAGAGTAGTAGTTTGGCTTGCTAGGGTACCAACCCTGTTATAGGACATGTTTGTTTGTGTGCTTCCCAAAGTGTGCTACAGGAGGGCAAGCTGGCTTCCCATCATAGAGAAAGACGAGTGGCTCTTCCTGCAGCATCACCCAATGCCCCCTCTCTTCTGGGGAATCTGACTGCCTGCACAGAGCACCAGCTCACCTCCCCACCGAAGTTGTACCTATCTATCTACTCGCATAGAACATGCTTTTAAACTGTTAGGTGGACAGAAACTGAGGTGAGTGACAGGAGTCCACCCTGCCACGCAGTGCATGGCCTCGAACTGCTGAAGCTGAAACTGTTTTTCAAGAGTCATTAAGTCACTGAGCCACCGTACCTGATTATGGGTGTGGATGATTATGATGTGGGACATTCACACACCTAATTGTCAACTGTCAATCAATAGCCCAAACGATAACTGTAATCCATTTGGATTTTTTTTTTAAAAAAAAATGGGAGACTGCTGAAATAAGCAGACATAATAGATTGGTACAGAAACCTCACTGGTGAGCAAAAAAAAAAAAAAAGTTGTCAAAAAAGGAATAAGAACCAGGTGTAATTACTGTATATAGAAGTACCAGCAGCCTTGACATTGAGTAAAACTTGTATGATCAACTAAATTCAGGAACATCCATCTCCTATCAAAGTATTTTCAAGACTGCTAACTTAGAAAGGAATGTCTCCATCCAAAAAGGTTTGGAAGAGACGGCCTACTTGGGAAACAATAATCATCACTTATTTCTGCAGCAGTGTAAAAACCTGATTCTGGGAGAGAGCCTTTTTTTTGGGGGGTGGGGTGGGGATCTGCTTCCTGATCGGTAGCATCATTTTTTAAAAAAATTATATATCATATTTAGAAACTGCCCATCTCCCTTATAGTGCAACTCTGTAATAGTTGACCTAGCTTTTTCTGCTCTTTTTAATCCTTGTTGATGAACTAGTCAGAGTTAGTTGGAAAAGAGCAGCATAGAGATGTTAGCACAAAACAAAACAAAAACAAAACAAAACAAAACAAAACACTCCATTTTTCACAAAAAATTGCAATCAAGTTGCACCATACTCTGAAAATTGTTATGGTTGGGCTTTTTTTCTTTCCTTTGTTTATTGTTTATTTATTAATTACATTTGTATGCTACCGCTCTCTCTACCACGTGACCTGGCTTTCAGAAATGGTTGCTTGTTTGCAGTCAGGTAGTTATATTGTACACATCTAATATACTTGGAAAAAAAACACATTCATCTAACACTTATTGATGTTACCCAGTTTGGGAAACGAAACATCTGCAAGAAAACAGCCAAGCTCAGAGAGCACCGAGGATCCTTCATGTTGGTCCTTTTCCCAATCCCAGATCAATTTTGAGGATGGCTACCATGCATTCCATAGGGTTGTTATAGTTGAACATAGAAAACTAAATTGCTTGTTTCCACTCTCTTTCTGTCTTTCTTTCTCTAGTTTCTACTACTCACATGAGTGAAGAGTCTTTCAAATCAGAACTGGTGATTCCTTCAGCCCGTCTTATGGATGAGGGGAATTATACATGTACAGCTGCTAACTTCCTTGGCAACTCCTCGGCTACCACAAGGCTGGACATTCTGGCTCCTCAACTAGCGACACTCTCTTATTCTTCCTCCACCCTAGATGAGAAGGCCTACATCGACGTGCAGATTGCCAAGCAGACAGTCTATGGGATTACTCTGGAATGGTATACCATGGCTGAAAATCCGGAGGAAACTTGGTATACCCTCCATTTTGGCAAATACGACGAGGCTAAGAAAGACACGGTTTATATCGGGCCTGGGATCAACACGTACTCCATTAACAATTTGCTCCCTGCTACCAAGTACGAAGTGTGCATAAGCCTGAAGAAGCAGGTGCCCCCAGAGAGCCAGTGTATTGTGTTTGTGACAGGAAGTGACATCAGTGAATTGGAACAGAAAGGGCAGATGATCCATATCATTGTCGTTATATGTGCCATGGTGTTGGTGGTCCCGGCTGGGATGTACCTATGTACCTCAGAGGCCAGGTGCAGCTGCAAAGAGAAATGCGCCAGCTGCTGTATCAAGAAATGGAGCACAAACATCAAACGCGCGCCTACAAAAAGCAAATTTGATAGTTTGCCAGGAGGCAGTGAAGAAGGACTGTGCCGCCAAGACTCCTGTGATGACCCGACGGAGCGGAAGGAAAGCAAGGAGAAGGGGGAGAAAGCAAAGAAGCAGACGGCAGAGGATCAAAACAGCGCTGATCTCTATTAGCTATTATCCATCCAGGCCTCCATTAGGAGGAGAGACAGAAGCTTTCCAGCCAGACGAATCAGTAGATAGATAGTTAGATTGACGGATGGATCAATTTAACTTGTGTGCCTCCTCAATCATGAAGCAGCAGGAGAAGGAGAAGCAGGAGGAGGAGGAGGAGGAAGAAGAGAAGGAGAAGGAAGAAAAGGAGGAGAAGAAAGAGAAGGGAGAGGGAGAGGAGGAAGAAGAAGAGGAGGAGGAGGAAGAGGAGAAGCAGGAAGTGGAGGAGAGATAACATTCCAGATTTAACAATTGTTTATAATAAAGACAGAAAGTTTGGATAGTGGATGTGACACTACTTGGAGACAGTAGAATAGAAAGTCACAAAATACAAAGACCTACAAAGAGAAGTAGAATGATTGTGGCAAAAGCAATCCAAGATAGTACCAATAGTGATGGTGTCTTGGGCGCAATCCCAATCCATCAGGAGCACCACTTGAACACTGTTGACCAAATCACCATCCATCAATTGCAAAAGGCGGCTTTACTTGGAACAGTTTATATCCTGCGACAATAGCATTATCGGCATCAAACAAGAACATCTTGCCTATCCCAGGTCCTTGGGAAGGACTTGATAGGCGGGTAAAAATACCACATCCCATCTGGCTGACTAGGTAACCAACCATAATAATAATAATAATATCCAACAACACATCTTGGAAGAACAAAACAGTCCACTAACAGTCATAAAACAAGAAACCAACATTGGGCCAGTTGGAATAGCCAAGTTTTGAAAGAATTGTGAGATTGAAGGTTGTATGGATTTACAAGAGACACATTTTTGTAGTTGAAGTCAGGCTTAGTTTCCAGGTCCCAAAATATGGTGAGACCTGGAAGGAGCAGATGAGACCTAGATCAGCGAGTGAGAATGACAGTAGTATTGACATACAATGACATACAAGTTCCAAAAACTACAGAACCATAAAAGGTATGACTGTAATCTAGTGTAGTTGCTGATACATTGAACTAGGAATGAGAAGATCTACAATAGGTTCAAGTCAACTCTTTGCAGAGCAAGCTCACTTGTGACATTGTTTCTCAGCTTGACTTGTTATAGGATTGTTGCGGGGACTAAGTAAAAAGTGATTCCCACATAAATTACCTGAAACATCTGCAGAAAAGTAGGATCTGAATGAAACCATAACAATAGCAATGAAAAAACCTGAACCAATCAAGGCTAGTAATAGACAAAGGAACAATAGTTTTCATTGCCCAACAAGATCAGCTGATATTTTGGAAATATGATAATAACAAGCCATTTACGAAGCAAGGAACCATAAATTGCTTATGGATAATCATATGGTTGCAAACTGGTTGTGTCGCTTGACTTTTAGAGATGTATGTTCACAGACAGGATTATTAGATTAATGGGAAGACTGGAAGGCAGAGGTGGGTTTCAGCAGGTTCTGACCAGTTCTGAAGAACCGGTAGTGGAAATTTTGAGTAGTTCGGAGAACCGGTAAATAGTACCTCTGACTGGCCCCGCCCCATCTATTCTCTGCCTCCCAAGTCCCAGCTGATCAGGAGGAAATGGGGATTTTGAAGTAACCTTCCCCTGGAGTGGGGAGGGAATGGAGATTTTACAGTATCCTTCCCCTGCCGCGCCCACCAAGCTATACCCACAGAACCGGTAGTAAAAAAAACCCACCACTGGTGGGTTGTTAACTATACTATTTATCTTGATTCTAATAGTTTGTTTTATTCTATAAAATTGGATTTGGAAATGCTCAGGAATAGGACTAGAAACTGCTAATAACTACATTGGAACACCAAGAGAAAAAAAATGGTTCAGTAACTTTTGAAGGATTGAAATCCTCTTTCTTAGGAAGAAAACCGTTCTGTGCAGAAATTGCTCACAAGTTCAGCAGAATGCAAGATCAAAACAGCAATGAATGGTATAAGAAGAGGTTTTCTTGAAAGGTAAATTGTGCTGTTTGTCCTTTGCTACGTTTATGCTTATCCACGTTGGGTTTACTGCTCCGATAGATGTTTTGGGAGTTGATAACACATCTCCATCAGCATCAAAGGACTTTGTGATACAGTGTGGACCCATATCCACAGCTGCTTCACATGGAGTCCATTACTTAGATCTCATGGCTGTCTTTAAGGTGGGAATATCATGGAGAACAGGTTAGTTGCATTGACTCATATTTGAAAATCATGGAGCTGGCGTGCCAAGTTCTTAGACAGACATTCTAGATATGCTGCATATTTTTGTCCAATGAGAATGCTTCTTGAAGGCCCCATTTCTGCCTCCCTTGCTGACCTAACTCAACTAGTATGATCCAGTGGGACGTCATAGACTTCCAGAGCTGTTATATTTCTCCCTTGCAAATCTGGTCAAGCATTTTAGCTACAGGATGTACACTTTCTTTAGCCATTCTAGTCAGCTTGCCCTACTAACTTCATAAACAGTATAAAGCCAAGATGTCTTTTGTAAATGAATGTATTAAACAGCAGAGGATATTAAGGTTACTTGCTATAGAAAGCATCAAGCACAGGCAATCTTCTCTGTCATTGCAATGTTTTGATGCTTAACAGCAAATATATAAGCCTAACCCATTGAGACATAGATCTGTGCATGCCAAAAGAGATACATCAAACCCTCCAAACAGAAGAGCCCCTTTGCTCCAGAGATTTCTTACTGCAGGAGAAATCTTACTATTACTTCTGAGGAACAGAGGTTCCATCTCTACTTTTTGCCCCTCCTGCCAGGATCAAAGAAGTTCTGCAAAGATTTGGCTAGCCAATTCATAATCATTTTGCTCCATGCAAAAGTAAAAAATAAATAATTGGAGGGAACTTCACAGATCCTTTGCATTACATTTACGTTAAGCCATTGTAGGGTCATCAGTTTTTCTACACAGAAAACCAGCTTTTTGGCCCAACCTAGGAAAAATTTAAGAGAAGAATGCATTTCTATTGAGTTACAATAGAAACGCAAATGAAAAGATGGCAGAACGTGCTTATTATTTCTAAGCTCCAGTCATTGTTTTTCTGAATAATAATTCTCCAAGTACATTTACAATCAAACCATGGAAATACAAAAGAGAAACAGATCAAAGCCATCCAAACATCAGCAAGAGAGCCAAAATCAGAAGTATGTTTAAAAATAGGATGCTTGTTTGAGTTTTATTTATTTATTTATTTATTTATTTATTTATTTATTTATTTATTTATTTATTTATTATTCATATTTGTATACCGCCCTATCTCCCGAAGGACTCAGGGCGGTTCACAGGCACATAAAACATTTATATACAAATTAAGATAATCATTAAAAAACTTATTCTAATGCCAAATTATTAAAAAATATAAATATAAATATTAAAACCAATTTAAAAACCCCTATAAATTTAAAATCTAAGCCAGTCCTGCACAGATGAATAAATGTGTCTTGAGCTCGCGACGGAAGGTTCGGAGGTCCGGAAGTTGACGGAGTCCTGGGGGGAGTTCGTTCCAGAGGGTGGGAGCCCCCACAGAGAAGGTGCTTCCCCTGGGCGTCGCCAGACGACACTGCCTAGCTGACGGCACCCTGAGGAGTCCCTCTCTGTGAGAGCGCACGGGTCGGTGAGAGGTATTCGGTAGCAGTAGGCGGTCCCGTAGATAACCCGGCCCTATGCCATGGAGCGCTTTGAAGGTGGTTACCAAAACCTTGAAGCGCACCCGGAAGGCCACAGGTAGCCAGTGCAGTCTGCGCAGGATTGGTGTCATACGGGAGCCACGAGGGGCTCCCTCTATAACCCGCGCAGCCGCGTTCTGAACTAACTGCAGCCTCCGGATGCCCTTCAAGGGGAGCCCCATGTAGAGAGCATTGCAGTAATCCAGGCGAGACGTCACGAGGGCGTGAGTGACCGTGCATAGGGCATCCCGGTCTAGAAAGGAGCGCAACTGGCGCACCAGGCAAACCTGGTAGAAAGCTCTCCTGGAGACGGCCGTCAAATGATCTTCAAAAGACAGCCGTTCATCCAGGAGGACGCCCAAGTTGCGCACCCCTTCCATCAGGGCCAATGACTCGCCCCCAACAGTCAGCCGAGGACTCAGCTGACTGTACCGGGATGCCGGCATCCACAGCCACTCTGTCTTGGAGGGATTGAGCTTGAGCCTGTTTCTCCCCATCCAGACCCGTACGGCCTCCAAGCACCGGGACAACACTTGATAACCGTTGGGGTGGCCCGGTGTGGAAAAGTACAGCTGGGTGTCATCAGCGTACAGCTGGTACCTCACACCGAAGCCACTGATGATCTCACCCAGCGGCTTCATATAGATGTTGAACAAAAGGGGCGAGAGGATCGACCCCTGCGGCACCCCACAAGTGAGGCGCCTCGGAGCCGACCTCTGCCCCCCTGTCAACACCGTCTGCGACCGATCGGAGAGATAGGAGGAGAACCACCGATAAACGGTGCCTCCCACTCCCAATCCCCCCAACCGGTGCAGCAGGATACCATGGTCGATGGTATCAAAAGCCGCTGAGAGGTCTAATAGGACCAGGGCAGAGGAACATCCCCTATCCCTGGTCCTCCAGAGATCATCCACCAACGCGACCAAAGCCGTCTCAGTACTGTAACCGGGCCGGAAGCCGGACTGGAACGGGTCTAGATAGACAGTTTCATCCAGGTGTAAGGGAAACTGATATGCCACCATACTCTCTACAACCTTCGCCGCAAAGCGAAGGTTGGAGACCGGACGATAATTACCTAAAACAGCCGGGTCCAGGGAAGGCTTCTTGAGGAGGGGTCTCATCACCGCCTCTTTCAAGGCGGTTGGGAAGACTCCCTCCACCAAGGAAGCGCTCGTAATTGCCTGGAGCCAGCCTCGTGTCACCTCCTGAGTGGCCAGCACCAACCAGGAGGGGCACGGGTCCAGTAAACACGTGGTGGCATTCAACCTACCCAACAACCTGTCCATGTCCTCGGGAGCCACAGGGTCAAACTCATCCCATAAAATGTCACCAAGACCATCCTCAGCTGTCTCACCCGCGTCACCGCAATTTTGGTCCAGACCATCCCAAAGCTGAACGATTTTATCGTATAGATAACCGTTAAACTCCTCAGCACGTCCCTGCAACGGGTCATCCCGCTCCCCCTGGTGTAGGAGGGAGCGAGTCACCCGAAACAGGGTGGCTGGGCGGTTATCTGCCGATGCAATGAGGGAGGAGGCGTAGCTTCCCTCAGTGCCACTAGGTAAGCCCTAGTATAGGACTTCACTAGTGTCCGATCAGCTTCCGAACGGCTAGACCTCCAGGAACTCTCTAGGCGTCTTCTCCGGCGCTTCATCCCTCTCAGCTCCTCGGAGAACCAAGGAGCTGGTTGGGACCTGCGCCGGGTAAGAGGCCGCAAAGGCACGACACGGTCTAAGGCCCCCGCCGCGGCCCATTCCCAGGCTGCAACAAGTTCCTCAGCCGAGCCGCGAGCCAGACCCTCAGGAAATGGCCCAAGCTCCGTCCGGAACCCCTCCGGGTCCATCAGGCGCCTGGGATGGAACCAACGTATCGGCTCCGTCTCCCTGCGGTGGTGAATGGCGGTCAGAAAGTCCAGGCGAAGAAGAGAGTGATCTGACCATGACAAAGGTTCAATGACTATTTCCTTCAAGTCCAGATCTCTCAACCACTGACCAGAGAGAAAAATCAAGTCCAGAGTGCCACCCCCAATGTGAGTAGGGCCATCAACTACTTGGGTCAGGTCCAAGGCCGTCATGGAAGCCGTGAACTCCCGAGCTGCCGTCGATGATGAGCCGGAAGATGGCAAGTTAAAGTCCCCCATGACTAAAAGTCTGGGGGTCTCAACTGCCACCCCAGCCAGCACCTCCAGGAGCTCGGGCAGGGCAGCTGTCACGCAGCAAGGAGCCAGGTACGTGATCAGCAAGCCCATCTGACACCTATGACCCCATCTCACAAAGAGGGATTCGCACCCGGCAATCTGAGGTACAGTGGTCTCCCTCAGCTCTAGGCTCTCTCTAATCACAACCGCCACCCCCCCACCCCTACCCTGAGCCCTCGGCTGATGGAATGCACGGAAACCCAGCGGGCACACCTCAACAAGGGGCACGCCCCCTTCCGTGCCCAGCCAGGTTTCCGTAACACCTATAAGGTCCGCGGCGCCCCCCTGAATAAGGTCGTGTATCAGGGGGGCCTTATTAACTACGGACCGTGCGTTGCATAACATGAGCCGAAGGCCCAGGCTCTGAGGGTCTTGACCATCCGGGGAACGGGAAAAGGACGGGGGATCGGGGCGCGCGATCGCCTGCAGACATCGAACATGTGCCCCCCCCAGAATGATATGATCCCCCCCTTCCGCCATATCTGCCCCTCCCACTTACCGTGCAAATCAGACCACCCTCACCAACAGGAACGCAATCTCCCCCCTTGACCTCCGAACCCATTAAAGGGCCGTCACGAGCACGCGCGAGGACTGGCTCCCCACCCGATGGGCTACCCCCAACGCCCGCCCTAACCCCCCCACCCCCCCCCCCCCCCCCCCCGGGGGTTTTCCCCCCCCATCTCAACCCTCCCCCCCAACCCTTAAATTCCCCATTAAAACTCCCCTTAAAAAATCTATTAAAACAATTAGTTAAAAATCCCCTAAGTCTCCTAGATTTAGCATGCCAACTCTCGGGGTTCCAAAACCCGTCCTCAAGGTGGGCCCTCGATAGTGTGGAGGGCCAAACCTGCGAGAGAGGGGAATCTCGCAGGGCAAGAAGGTCCGCAGTTGAAAATCTTCGCATATCAAAAAGTACGGTAAGCAGCCCGTCAAAGCTGGTCAAGGTGTCAACCACAGCAGAGCGGGCTCTCAGGCTGGCAGGACGGACCGCGGACATCTAGGGCTCCATGGGGCCGCTACTCCACCTCCAAACCCAAGCGGCCACCACTCGTCCTAGGTCCAGATGACACCAAATCGAATCAGTCACTCTCCTCTGAGCCAGTCTAGCCAACCAATGATTTAAAAGACGATATGTGGTCTTAATCACAGTCTTAATCTTGGTCTTAGTCTTAGTGAGGGCCACGATCCAGGACAAGCCCATCAGATGATAAGGCCATCGCGTCGCCGACAGCCAGGATTCCCAGCCGTCGCCGACGCCGCCACCATGGGCCATCCTAGTCCAAACTGCTGAGGGTCCGAATGAGGGCCAACCTCACCTCCAGCTCCAACTCCCTTTCAAGGGATTGGGCCCTCCAGATGACTCTTCGGGCCCTCTGCCTCTCATACGTCCGACCCCCTGCCTCTCCAGCGTTGATGGACAAAAACTCTGTCCCTTGAGGAGGCCACTGCCGCCGCCGCCACCGCAACCCGGAAGTTACACCACGACCGCCGCGGCCAGCGCCCCAGCACAAGGGCCCAAGAAAACGCTGATACCTGCCACTCATCCCAGACCTCACCAGCAGAGATGGTAAAAAGCGCTGGTGGTCAAAAGGCTCCAGCGTTGAAACTCAAAGGCTCTCTGATGACAAGAAGCTCCCAGCCCCCTGAGGAAGCCGCTGCTGCCGCCGCCGCCGCCAAAAACCCGGAAGTTCGGAGGCCAAGCTACAGCTGCCGCAGCAGCCGCCCCAGCAAGAGCCTGAAGAACGCCAGCCAGCTCGATCGTCCCAGGCCACCAGCTCGTCCAGCCTTACCCCGTTCGCTGCTCCTGATGTTCCCCCGGCCGGGGCTGGGACCGGAAGGTAAGAAAATAGGCATCTCCCGGTCCCAGGCCCCTGAAAAAGGCCGCTCCCCGTTCCTACGAAGATTTTTCACTGCGCCATCTTTTAGACTACAGAAGCAATTTCTTTGCAGACTTTTGGTCTCTCCCCAAAATGCCTTTGTATACAATTCTTTCATAAATTTCTATATATACCTGACCTGAGGCAGTTTTCCTGCCTATAGGGTATATCAAATATCATCTTGAATTAAATCTGAAACATTTCACCCACTTATGTTGAAAAGAACAATACGTAGAAATTGTGATTACTTTTGGGAAGAGTTTATATTCCTTTCCCTATGAATTTTCCAAGGCCACTCAACAAAAGTTCACACCAGGGATTTCAATAGTGTTCTTCTCAGTCCAACTCTTATTACGGGCCTCATTATATCCCACTTCCAAACTGTTATCTAGAGCAAGGCTTTCCAGATTTGGCAACCTGTGGACTTCAACCAGTGGACTTCAACTCCCAGAATTTCCTAGCCAGCATGAGGAATTCTGGGAACTGAAGTCCACAAATCTTAAAGTTGCCAAGTTTGGAGACCCTCTGTTCTAGATTATATGTTATAAGCCACTCAGAGTCTTCTGGACTCCAACAAATCATCATCATCATCATCATCATCATCGTCGTCATCTTACTAATGTTTTTTTCAACCTAGCCCTGAAGTTGCTAAAGGATTGTGAATTTAGAAATGCAATCTATTTGGACATTGCTACATTGGGTAAAACTAAACTAATTTAATAGCTTCTTAATTATTGTCCTTCTGAGAGACACCTGCTTCAATAAGTCATACTTTTTCATATCCAGAGCATATGGGATAGCAGTAAGTCTTATTTAGCTGAAAAACTCCCAGCTAATTAAAAAAAAGTCTATGTTTTCTATGGTTTTCTATGGTTGAAGTTGAAGCTTTGAGGACATAATTAGAGAATGGGTTGAAAAAAAAGAAACAGACATGATAGGGCTGATGCATTTTATTAGTTTTATTAACAAAATCACTGGCTGCTTACTTGATAAAGAACAACAGTTTACTCCATAAAGAACAACTTTTTGGTGGAAAAACTATTTCTTCCTAAATATTTTAAAATTATTTCAAGGCTCAGGATAGTATTTCTTTTGAAATACTTTTATTTTGGGTTGGTAAAAATCTACTCAGACAGAACCTGATTCCCTGGAAGGGCACCACCATGCAGTTTTCTTGACAGTAATATCAAAGTGATTTGTGATTGCTGTTTGATTTGTGGTCTGTTTGATTGATTTCCCAATTCTAGCTTACAGACCCGGGATTTTTTGATTTCCAAGTTCTAATCAAGCCAAACCTGTTTAGTTTTCCAGCCCAGATTAAAATCAACCAGATGTTGTCTCCCGCGAAGACTGCTAACCCTTACTTGCCAGATTATGGGCTGTATTGGTTTTCTACAGGTCATTGGGACAGGAACTGATCCAATACTATGTGAAATAACCTTCAATCAATAACAGTCAAAGAATCTTCTCCTGAATCTGGAGTTAGTGATGAAATGATGAAGTTGGAAGGGATGCCATTAGAACCCATGGCTATTATCTCTACCGGGTCACTCTTATCCCTACTTGGAAATTACAGGGGAATATAGGAAATCATTTTTCCTATATTCCCATGGATGCAAGGAAACTTGCATCGTCACTTTGGGTGATCTGATAGAAGTGTCCCAATATTTGGGGGGCTGCCAAAGAGAAGAGCAGGGTGAAAATATTCTCCAAAGTACCTGAAGGCAGGACAAGAATTAAGGGATGGAAACTAATCAAGGAAAAAACCTTGAAATAAGGGGAAAGTTTCTGACAATCGGAACAGTGGAACGGCTTGCCTCCAGAGGTTGTGGGTGCTCCGGAGGTGTTTAAGGAAAGGTTGGACAACCATTTGTCTAAAATGATATAGCTCTCCTGCTTGAGCAGTGGGATGGACTAGAAGACCTCCAAGGTCCCTTCCAACTCTGTTATTTTGTTAATCTGAATTCCTCTCCCCTCTATCTTAAGCAATTTTCTGTTTCTCTTTCAGCCACACTGTGTGAAATGTATAAAAGTTCAAACTACACCATCCCCAACACAAATTTCTAATGACTTTCTGCTTGCATGTTTGGACTCCTCAAAATATAAACCATTCCTATAAATGCTGTTACAAACCTCCAGCTGCTTGATCCTTGCCCTGTTAAAACAAAGAAACCATCCCACAAACAGTCACCTGAAGAAGTCTTTTGACACCTTGTTAGGGAACATTTTAGGGTTCAGAAATAAAAGTGTTTACATTATTTACATTTACGTTGGTTGACCAATTTTGGGTAAAAGCAGCACAAAATAACCCTACCCGCTATGTTTGATTTATAAGAACAAGCCTGTTCTAACTACATGGTGTAAGAACAGTTGCAGGATTTGGGTTTGGCTAGTCTAGAGAAAAGAAGGACCAGTGGAGGAGACATGATCGCCGTCTTCCAATGTCTGAGGGGCTGCCACCAGAAGGCAGGACAAGAAAAATGGGATGTTAAGTGAATCTAGTTTCCTCACTGACTTTGCTTTTCAGAAGGTTGCAAAGAATGTCCGCATGACCCTAGGACACTACAACCGTCATAACTATGAATCAGTTGCCAAGAGTCTAAATTTTGAGCATGCGGCCATGTGGATGTCCCAATGGTCATACATTTTTTCCCCAGTACTGTTGTAATTTCAAACCATCTCTAAATGAACTGTTGTAAGTCGAGGATGAACTGTAGTCAGAATGCAGAATATTCTGCCGTTTTGATGTCCTGTGCATCTAATGGTGCAGTATATATTTGGCACAGCAGGAGCTTTGAAGGTGCCAAGCGCTTGGATTGTCAGTGAAGTCAGTGGAGATTTTTACTGGGGCCGCATTCTTCTTCTTCAATCTACAAAATTGTATGGAAAAAAACATCTTTTTTCCTTCTTCTCCGATATACAGATTTTCATTGCATGGTTTAGTAAGACCACATTTCAAATGTTGCATCCAGTTTTATTCACCACAATATCAAAAAAGTTGTTGAGACACTGGAAAGAGTGCAGAGAAGAACGACGAAGATGTTTGCGGTTGGCCTGAAAGGCTAAAACACACAAAGAACGGTTGCAGGAACGGGTCATGTCTACTTTAATGAAAAGAAGGATTAGGGGAGATATGATAGCAGCCTTCCAATATCTCAGGGGCTTCCACAAAGAAGAGGGATCCACCTATTCTCCAAAGCACTTGAAGGCAGGACAAGAAACAACGGATGGAAAGTAATCCAATAGAGAAGCAAACTGAAACTAAGGAGAAATTTCCTGACAGTCAGAACAATTAACCAGTGGAATGGCTTGTCTCCAGAAGTTGTGTTAGCCCCATCAGTAGAGGCTGTTAAGAAGAGACTGGACAGCCATTTGTCTGAAATGGGTAGGGTGTCTATGCCTAGGGTAGGCCTAGGGTAGGACTAGAAGACCTCCAAGATCCCTTCCAACTCTGTATTTAAGTCTCCACTTTAAGTCAACCACTTCTACTAATGCTTTTCCAACAGAACTGCCCCATCTGTAGCTATTTAGTATTAGAGAAGCTTTTGAGCCTTTTCTGTAAAATACCTTAAATTTCTATCTTCCAGGCCCAATTAATAAAATAAATTGAATAATTTTTATGAAAACTATTCATAGCTGCTTCGCTGACATAGACATTTGTGGGTAGGAAGTTTTTTAAAAAAAAGGTTGGAACGACGACTGCCCATTCAGTGGGTTGGGCAATAATCTGCCTTTTGCTGATATGTACAGGGAAGAAACTTTTTTTAAAAAAAAGAAAGACAGAGAATTTGGTTTTGTAAACACTTTATGTCACTTGTATAGAGCAATACTATGGATAGAAACAAGCCTTCACTGAAGTGTTTGGAGTACATCAGCCAAAACAGAAATTTCTTTGGCAATAATCTGTGAGCCACTCAGTCGCCTTATTGGGGAGATGGGCGGGGGTGGAATTCTGCTGGTTTCTACAGGTTTGGTTGAACTGGATGTTAATTTTAATCTGGTTCACCGAACCGGTTGTTCCAAGGACTGGCTGACACCTCCCCACTACCCCTCCCCTCTTAGGAGTCCCCACATGGCTCATCTTGGATGCCAGGTAAATGCAGGGAGGTCACGGAGGCTCTGGGAGGGTGAAAAATGGGCCTCCCAGAGGCCATTTTCACCCTCTTGGAGGTTCCAGAAAAGCCTCTGGAGCCTGGGGAGGGCAAAAAACAGGCCTAACAGAAGTACCGGAAGTCCAGAAACAGGCCCATTTTCAGCCTCAGGAGGGCCTCCAGTGCCCAGGGGAGGCTGTTTTCACACTCCTGGAGGCTCCAATAAAGCCTCTGGAGCTTGGGGACCTCCTGGGGAGGGTGGAAACGCCCCCACCCCGTGATGCAGAAGGCCGAGAAGGCCACACCCCCATTGCCACGCCCACCCAGCAACCGGGCAGCAAACCAGTTGCTGAAATTTTTCAATCCCATCCCTGGAGATGGGCATATAAATTTAATCAATAAATAACATTGTTTATGAACTAGTAGCTAAGGACTCTGTGCAGGTTGGGACCTGCCGAAAATCAGCCAACCTGTGGTGGTAGCAAAACTGGGGAGACCTCTGAGAATATACAGAGTATACTATCTCTACCAATGAATAACAAGTCCCTGTCTTTCTCCTTCCCAGGGAGAGGGGAGAGGGAGAGAGTGACTCCATAGAAACCTACCAGGAAGTAATGAAAGACCTGGAGCTATTATCCAAGTCTTTGGGGCAGATTGAAGGTTGCATGGAGTTTTGGTTTTTTTAACCTTTGGGCTGCTTATTGTTTCTTGTATGGTTTGTTTCTTTCCATTTTACTTTTGAACCATAAGCTGCCAGAGCCGTTAGGGGTCAGGTGGCTTCTGAGCTATATGAATCATCACCATCTTCATCTTCATCATTTCGGTAAACACCACCATCTCCCTCTCTTCAAATCATCATTACATCTTATTCCATTTTATATGGTCCATTATGATGCCTCTCGTGGCTTTCATTCTGGTTCTATCGCTGCTTCTCACTTCCTGTAGTGGTTCCTCACATTCTACATTCAAAACGTATCTTTGACAACTTGGGGGAAAGCAGATCAACCTAAAGCTGCTTTTTCCAAAAGGCGACTTACTTGGTTTTTTTCCCCTTTAAAAACATTTTGCTTTTCATCCAAGAAGCTTCTTCTGCAAATGTTTTCAAGAAAAAAGCGAAGTAAGTCCAGTTGCCCTTTGGAAAAAAAACCTTTGGAATAAGCGTGACCTGGACAACTGAGAATCTTCACAGATGGGAAAGCAAATCATTCACACTCTACTATGGGGTAGATTAAACACACACACCACACACCTTTGATGTGGTGGTTAAAGCATCAGGCTAGAAACTGGGAAATCATGAGTTGTAGGTCTGCCTTAGGCACAAAGCCAAGTCGGGTGACCTTGGGCCAGTCACTCTCTCTCAGCCCTAGGAAGTAGGCAATGATGAATTACTTCTTGAAAACCTTGTCAAGAAAACTTCAGGGACTTTTCCAGGCAGTCTCTGAGAATTGTGTGAACAGAAGAAATATATGTATGATGTATGCAAGTATATTTCTTGACATGCGCATAATTATGGAGAATGCCAAATCATGCCCCAATTTGACTGGGGCAGGCCACTCTTGTGAACGGACTCACCAAATTTCAGAGGAAGCCATCTAGCGGGCAAGATGTTCCTAAGATGAAATTAGTTTTTATGCATCTTTCAAACTGATTTGTTTTTTTTACATCACTGGAAAACCTTAAATACGATTGGCCAGAATCGGCATACATTTCTCTGGGTACAGCAAAAAAAATATCTTTTTTTATTTTTTTGGCTGAGTAATTTGGATTGAAAAAGGTAACAAATCTGCACGAGACACTATCACAACCTTAAAAAGGAGAAACAATTGCAAAGCAAAGAGGATAAGGCATGGCATGCATCCAATCAGATCAAAGTGAAACACTGATATGAGATCACCAGGGCTTAGGGCTTCCGGGACAATGGGAAAACAGTACAGAATGCAAAATGAGAGATCACACCGTGGTCTTGGAATAATACACAAAGTTGTACTCCCCACACCGCTTTGCGTTAAATGTGAGGCTGACCGACCACTGAATTTCTCATCTCCAATCTCTGCTTGAGCTCAGATACCAGAGGTGTGTCGGGTGCGAAGAGAGCTCCCTTTTTCCTTGCCTGCTTATTTACGAACTTAGGGCTCAGGGATCCTGAAACCGTGGACAATTTCCAGGTGGGTTCCTGGATCTTGAAGAGAGGTGCTTGTGACGGGATCGGCACAGACGGTGGTGGGGGCGGTAGAGACGGCATCAGGGAACTGTTGTTGCAGTTCTCGTTCTGCAAACTGACGGTGTCTTCCTTGACCGTAAATTTCTCCGCAGCCTTGCTAGAGGACTTCTTGAAGCTCAGCCATTCCATCCTAATGGTCCGAGGTTGATAATTTGGCCTTTTTTTGATGATCCGTCGTGCCGGCATGATCCTGGGAGACCTTTTATTGCGCCAGAACATGGCGGTGGAGATGAAAAGGATGATCATCACCATGATTCCCATCAGGCCCGCCAGGACTCCTATGGCCTTCATTGGGTTGTCTTTAGTCTGCATCAGAAAGGCAGCCATTGGTCCTGTGTGATGAGCCTGCAAAAAAGCACAAAGGGAAACGATGACATCCTCCAGACCAGGTAGAGATTTCACTTTCATTGGTCCTAAACATGTGACAACTAGAAAGGACCAACAATCTAAACCAGGGGTCTCCAACCTTGGTCCCTTTAAGACTTGTGGACCAACTCCCAGGGTCCCTCAGCCAGCAAAGCAATGTGACGCAGCGAGTTTGACAGCCATCATCTAAACCATTTTGATTTTTGACATTTAAAAATCACAGAGCCTGTCAGAAGAATTAATTTGGGGTTCCAGGCTTGAGCTGGAAAAACTAAAAATGAAATCCAGACAGTTGTGAGGGAAGGAGCAATATTATTTTCCAAAGCCAAGAGTCTTGCCTTTTGGGGCAGCTGCAAAGACAATGGGGACAGAGACATGGTTTCATAGGGGAGCTTGTCCTGGTTGTGGAAGGGATATAAAACTTCCCACGAGCCCAAAGAGCATTATGGTGGTAATTATATAATGAAGCAATTCACCCAGGAATTCACCCAATTGTAGCGCTCTGTTCTTTGCTATGCAATGCTGGTAAATTTTGTTAATTGCAAATGGAAATATTCCAGGAAAATGCTTGAAAAGGGTGACCACATGACCGCTTATAGTGCTCTGCACATTAGCCCAAAGTAGCTGGAGTTTTGAGGGGAAGGAGAATGATATTCCACAGAAATGGTTCAATATCAGTAGATTATATTTCCTTGGACTCTGTGTGGAATTCCATCACAAACCAGACTCAGACTGGGATAATTTCCTGTATAGAAGGTGCTCATCCTCTCCAGAGTTTTAAATCTCCAGAAAACAAAACAAGGTTTTTAGAGCAACAGCGAAGAGGATTTGCTAAGCTTATTGCTGAATTTTCCATATCAATTATACTTTGAGGCTGTCAAATAAATGAAATTGGGTGTGTTTTGTTTTCCTAGTAGTCTTTTACAGACCCTGACAAAAATAAAACAAAGCACCTTCACACTGAGATAATCCATTTTAGTTGAAGGGAGGTTTTTTCCTATGGCAAACACCCAGCTCAAGTAATATGCACTATAGTTTCTCAAGAAATTGTTAACACAAATGAATGAATGAATGAATTGTTTGTTTAGCAATTTAACACAGAGAGTGTTATGGTGCTCTCCAAATAATTTCCTGAATTTTGCTTTCAGGATGAAGCCTCGATAGTTTCAAAGTTTTTCTGTACATGGCAGCAGAGATCACCATGCTTAGAAAAATGGTAGAAAGGAACTCATTCATGCAGATTGTAAATACTCTCCACTGACCTTTCTATAGGCCTAAATTTTAGATTTTATCCTTGATTTGGTCTGAAAGCAAAATACAGATAGTCCTCAATTTATGACCACAACTGAGCCCAAAATTTCTGCTGCTAAATGAGTCATTTGCCCCATTTTATGACTTTTCTTGTCTCAGTTGTTAAGTGAATCACTGTAATCGTTAAATTAAATAATGCCATTGTTAAGTGAATCTGGCTTCTCCATTGACTTGGCTTGTCAGAAGTTTGCAAAAGGAGATCACGTGACCTCAGGACACTACAACCATAAATAAATAAATAAATAAGAGTCAATTGCCAAGCGTCCACATCTTGATCATGTGACCCTGGGGATGCTACAATGGTTGCAAGTGTCAAAAATGGTCATAAGTCACATTTTTCAGTGCTGCTGTAACTTCAAATGGTCACTAAATGAATTGTTGTAAATTGAGGATTACCTGTAAAACGGTTCAGTGCATAAACTTTGGGCATAAGGAGAGAGCACATTCACCAATGGGATAAAGTCTCATCATTGAAATAAGGATATAAAGAAGGGAAAAATAAATCCTTATCAGCAATAGTGGAGACAAAGGTGGAAGGTTCCCAGCCCCAGAAATGCCCCAAATAGGAATAGCCAGAGCCCTTAGGCTTATCTACCGCTTCACAGTGTTTTGCAGCCCTCTTTAAGCAGTTTACAGAGTCAGCCTATTTCCCCCAACAATCCAGGTCCTCATTTTACCGACCTCAGAAGGATGGAAGGCTGAATCAATCCTCAGCCAGTCAGGATCGACCTGCTGGCAGTGGGCAGAATTAGCCTGTAATGCTGCATTCCAACCCCTGGGCCACCAGGGCCGCAGTGTGGCTCAGGCTGTAAGAAGCCTGTTATTAAAACACAATTACTGCAGGTTCTAGTCCCACCAGGTCCAAGGTTGACTCAGCCTTCCATCCTTTATAAGGTAGGTAAAATGAGGACCCAGATTGTTGGGGGGGGGGGGAAATAAGTTGACTTTGTAAATATACAAATAGAATGAGACTATTGCCTTACACACTGTAAGCCGCCCTGAGTCTTCGGAGAAGGGCGGGATATAAATGTAAATTTTTAAAAAAATAACGATTCCTCTCTTTTGATAACAATGCTGCCAAATTCTCTGGCATAATAAACAAAGGTTTATGACATACTTTTCCTCCATTGAGACTTTGCTCAACCCATAAAAAAGGAAGTTTTTGATGTTATCACTAAAACAGCAGAAAAAGATAAGGTGATGGACTCATCAGCTCAACCCATGGATTATAAACAACTAATGTTTGAGTGGAGGGCATGTTTTATTGCTCATTTATTAAATCTGATCTGCCATCTTGGAAAACTCTGCCAACATCTTGGTTGCTGACATCAGACCAACCTTGTGTCAACCTACGGGTAATAAATAGAATATATAAAAATGGAATTTAGCTCATGGAATGGAAGACAGGAGTGTTCTTGTCATAAATATCTACAATTTTATACATTGTCTGCTAGGAGGAATGAGAAGGCCATTTTGTATGAACCAAGGATCAGAGAGACAGGTGACCCCTTCCTATCAAAATCTATTTTAAAATGTTTTCTGTCATTCATCTTTGTTGCTTTGGTGGTTGGGAATGTCAGACTGCAGATATATGAGACAAATCTTCTCAGGTACCTCCACATTTGCTCTGTCAACAAATTTTTGAGAAAACTGACAGGGTTTTTTTTACCCACCACAGAGAAACGGTGGCCTATTGATTCCATGTAGGCCTTTAACTTATCTATAACTTAAATGCATTTCAATAAATGCCCGTAAATTACCTAGCCTTTTTGGTGTTCATTCACAATTATTGCCTGTATTGTAATTATTCTATTTTATCTACATTCATGTGTTGGTTACTTTATAAGATTAATAACCTGCTTCTTCAATTAAAAACAACTATTAGAGATGCAAAAATGTAATACTGAATAAACGGAGAGAAAGGAAACAAACATAGCAAAGAGAACCATCCTTAAAAATCATTCACTGAATCAGATTATAGAAAAAATTCAGATAGAAAATAGGTTCATAACCCAAACTTTGCTCCTGGAGAGTGTATTTCCAGTTTTTACTCCAGAATTAGTGAGGAAAGAGAAGAGTTTAGTTGGACCCAAGAAAGGGAACTTGTAGTTCTGATGGCCACAATGTTTTTAAGAGCCATTTAAGAGCCAGCCATTTTCAGCCTCCTTTCAAACTGCACTGGAAGCAGTTTGGGTTTCCCCTGCAATATTTCAATGGCTGGCTTAGGGGAAATCAATCTTCAAGTTACTTCGGGTTTACAACGTTTTAGGATTTTCAAGGCCATGATGGAAGTACTAATAGGTAGAATTTGTAATTAGGTGTAAACATGTGAAGCAAGTCAGAAAGGATGGGGGGTGGAATCACACTGAGAAACTGTCACCCAGAGTCTGGGGATGGCATTGCTAGCATCAAAACAGGAGGGCTAGTCCAGGTTCTAGTTTTGTGAACCAACTAAAGTTAAACCTAAGCAAAGGCCTTCCTAGTTAGAGCAATCACTTGTCCAGGAACAGGGGTGATTCCAGGAACCTCCCCAAAGAGAACCCCCAATTCAAGAGAATCAATGGCCAAAAGAAGATGGGTCAACTAGCTATGTAGGTTTCTGAGAAGATGTTTCTGTCCTGGCTGGATTAAATCTCCATTTATTAGTCTCAGAGTTTCTGCTCTCTTCCTGGAGAGAACAGATAAAGAATAGAGGTGTCTGTGCCCCCAGCTTCATGACCGAGATTTCAAACGTCTTTCAGAGTGTGGAATGGATTAGGACCCTGAAGGGATACTCTGTGGATCAAAGTAACATCTTTTGGAATGATTCCAGAGAAGGCCATTAGCTGTCTTGTTCAATAAAGCAGGAAGTGTCAAGTGCCGGGGAAATCAGGAGATTCAGGCAGCTCAAATGAATATAAAGGTTTATTACAAATTTAAGCTCCCTACAAAAATCTGTCCTACTAATGGTCAAGGGAAATAAGCAGGAGATACGAAAGGCATTCAAGGTGGGCTGGACTCAGATCTCTTGTGGGCACACAGGGACTCATGACTGATGATGCATTTGACCCCCTCCCTTGGCCTTAGCCAGGTTGTCCCCTATAGAAAGTTTCCATTGGCTCATACCCAATGATGGTGTTACCCAACCACAGTTTAATGCAATTAATAGACACTGCACAGTGTTCTGTTGTTTTTCAGCCAACTCCCTTAATTGCCCACTTGTTTCATCAATTTTCTCTTCTTACCTCTTCTCTGATGCCAAGTTTCAGAACAGCCGTGGTGCTAAATGATGGAGATCCTCGATCCTTTGCTTGGATGATGACTGACCAAATGCAATCTTTGTTCTTGGTGATGTTGTGAATGACATCCAAGGATCGTATGTAAGATTTCAGTTTAATTTCTCCAGAGCTTTGATCAATATCAAACACATCGGCCGGATCAGTCTGCATAATGGCGTAGTCCACAATGTTATTGGGTTCTTCTGCATCTTGATCTATTGCCTGTTTTGGTGGTGTTTTTTTTTCAGATTGATGAAAAATCATCATTTAATAAAAGTTCGTCTATTTTAAAGAAGGCAAGAAAAATTCACTAAATGACTATTTATTGTATCCCCAATATGGCCCCTGGATTTCACACCCATTTTCAGTTTATACAGTGGAACATAGTATATAACATAGAGAGTGGAATCAAATTGGTTTCTGGAAATAAGCTTAACTATTAGAACTTTGAAATCACATTTTTTTTTTCAAAATGTGGCTATTGTATTCCTGCCAAATTTTTTTCTCACAAAATTGGATGGCGATGGTGATGGTGAAGAATTATTATAGCGAGGAGATGGTGGAGAGGAGGAACCCAAAGCTTTTTAAAAAATAAATATTTGATTTATATTTAATGATAAACCAATCCCACCAAATAAGGCCCCCCAGATATATCTCAAAATTCTAAGAGAAAAAGAGACATATAGACAGAGATATAGATAGATAGATAGATAGATAGATAGATAGATAGATAGATAGAGAGAGAGAGAGAGAGAGAGAGAGATCTCAACTATTTCTTTCTTCATTGTTGAGTTGCAGAACTTTCTCAATGCTCTGCTGTGTCCTTTACTCCTTTCTAGAACGGATCTTTTTAAAATCTTTCTGCACTCCCTTTTAGCAATGGCCTTTTGTGTTTCTTTCCATCTGCATGCTTAGTATTTTTTGCTTTCGTAAGTATTTTCCCATTTATTCACATCTATACGAAAGTGCGAACTATCCTTTTAAGTATTTTTAGGAACGAAGTAACGCTTGACCTAGGCTCTCACCAATACAACTCATTGAGAAGAATGACTTCCATTCTTAACCACCTAATTCTGTAGCTTAAAAATTAATATTGCCCTTTGGAAATATGATAATATTTAGCTGAGCTGTGGAGCACTTTGGATTCATTTGCAAAAAAGTGCCTTTGAAAGTCACTTCATTTTTTTCCTCCGGATCATGGAGAAACGGGGATCTTGGGAAAAGATGTAGCTGCTTTCAAGAGTTGCAGAGAAGTACTACTTCCATGTTGTTCTCCAAACCGCCAGATTCTAGGGAGGAACCCAAAGCACCACACAGCCCCTATTATTTAATAATAATAATAATAATAATAATATTTTAATTTGTATACCGCCCTTCTCCCGAAGGACTCAGGGCGGTGAACAGGCAGATAAAATATAAATACACACAGTAATTAAAAACATCCCTTAAAAAACTAATTCAAATGCCCAAAAACGTTAAAAAACGTACTCCCCCGTAAAATAACAAAATTTTAAAAACCCATCCAATAAAAATAAAAATCAGGCTAGTCCAGCCATACGAAATAAATAAGTTTTAAGTTCGCGGCGAAAGGTCCTAAGGTCAGGTAATTGTCGAAGTCCGAGGGGAAGTTCGTTCCACAGGGTCGGAGCTCCCACAGAGAAGGCCCTCCCCTGGGGCCGCCAGTCGACACTGTTTGGCTGACGGCACCCTGAGGAGTCCCTCTCTGTGGGAGCGTAGCGGACGATGGGAGATAGAAGCCGGCAGTAGGCGGTCCCGTAGATAGCCCGGTCCTAAGCCATGGGCGCTTTAAAGGTGGTAACCAATACCTTGAAGCGCACCCGAAAACTACAGGTAGCCAGTGCAGTCTGCGCAGGATAGGTGTTATGTGGGAGCTCGAGGCGCTCCCTCAATAACCCGCGCAGCGCGTTCTGAACTAGCTGAAGTCTCCGGTGCTCTTCAAGGGAGCCCCATGTAGAGAGCATTGCAGTAGTCCAGGCGAGAGGTAACGAGAGCATGAGTGACTGTGCATAAGGCATCCCGGTCCAGGAAGGGACGCAACTGGCGGATCAGGCGAACCTGATAAAATGCTCTCCTGGAGACGGTTGCCAAATGGTCTTCAAAGGACAACCAACCATCCAGGAGCATGCCCAAGTTGCGTACCTTCTCCATCGGGGCCAGTGATTCACCCCCGACAGACAGCCGCATCTGCAGCTGACTGTACCGAGGTGCCGGCATCCACAGCCACTCCGTCTTGGAGGGATTAAGTTTGAGCCTGTTCCTCCCCATCCAGACCCGTACGGCTTCCAGACACCGGGACAGCACTTCGACAGCTTCACTGGGGTGGCCCGGGGTGGAAAAGTACAGCTGGGTGTCATCAACGTACAGTTGGTATCTCACCCCAAAGCCACTGATGATCTCACCCAGCGGCTTCATATAGATGTTGAACATGAGGCACCTTGGAGTCGATCTCTGCCCCCCTGTCAACACCGTCTGCGTCCGATCAGAGAGGTAGGAGGAGAACCACCGATAAACGGTGCCTCCCACTCCCAACCCCTCCAACCAGCGCAGCAGGATACCATGGTCGATGGTATCAAAAGCCGCTGAGAGGTCTAATAGGACCAGGGCAGAGGAGTAACCCCTATCCTTGGCCCTCCAGAGATCATCCACCAGTGCGACCAAAGCTGTCTCCGTACTGTATCCGGGCGGAAGCCGGACTGGAGCAGGTCTAGATAGACAGCTTCATCCAGGTACTGGGGTAGCTGACATGCCACCACACTCTCTACAACCTTCGCCGTGGCGAAGATTGGAGACTGGCCGGTAGTTCCCTAAAACAGCTGGGTCCAGGGAAGGCTTCTTGAGGAGGGGTCTCACCACCGCCTCTTTCAAGGCCGCGGGAAAGACCCCCTCCCGCAAAGAAGCATTTGTAATCCCCTGGAGCCAGCCTCGTGTCACCTCCTGAGTAGCCAGTACTAACCAGGAGGGGCACGGATCCAGTAAACATGTGGTGGCGTTCAGCCTACCCAGCAACCTGTCCATGTCCTCGGGAGTCACAGGATCAAAGTCATCCCAAACCACCTCAACAAGACGGGCCTCAGAACCCTCGCCTGGATCTACCCAATTTTGATCCAATCCGTCCCGAAGCTGAACGATTTTGTCGTATAGATAACCGTTAAACTCCTCGGCACGCCCTTGTAGGGGGTCCTCCCACCCCTCCTGTTGAAGGAGCGAGCGGGTCACCCGAAACAGGGCGGCCGGGCGGTTATCTGCCGACGCAATGAGGGAGGAAACGTAGGAACGCTTCGCAACCCTCATTGCCACTAGGTAGGTCCTACTATAGGACCTAACTAGTGTCCGTCAGCCTCAGAGCGGCTGGATCTCCAGGCACTCTAGGTGTCTTCTCCGCGCTTCATCTCCTCACCTCCCCGGAGAACCAGCGAGCTGTTAGAGACCCACCCCGGGCCAGAGGCCGCAAAGGCACAACACGGTCCAAAGCTCCAGCCGCGGCCCGTTCCCAGGCCGCAACTAGCTCTTCAGTCGAGTCGTGGGCCAGGTGTTCGGGAAACGGCCCAAGCTCCGTCAGGAACCTCTCCGGGTCCATCAGGCGCCTGGGACGGAACCAACGCATTGGTTCCGTCTCCCTGCGGTGGTGGGTAGCGGTCAGAAAGTCTAGACGAAGGAGAAAATGATCTGACCATGACAAAGGTTCAACAGCTAAATCATTTAAAACCAGATCATTAGACCACTGGCCAGAGATAAAAATCAGGTCTAGGGTACCTCCCCCGACGTGGGTAGGGCCGTCAATTAACTGAATCAGGTCCATGGCCGTCATGGAAGCCATGAACTCCTGAGCTGCCGAGGATGCTACGCCGGCTGATGGCAAATTGAAATCCCCCATGACCAACAGTCTGGGGGTCTCAACTGCCAACCCGGCCAGCAACTCCAACAGCTCAGGCAGGGCTGTAGTCACGCAGCAAGGAGCCAGGTACGTGATCAACAAGCCCACCTGAGTTCTACGACCCCACTTCACGAAGAGGGATTCACACCCAGCTATCTGAGGCACAGTGGTTTCCCTCGGCTCAAGACTCTCCTTAATGATAACCGCCACCCCTCCACCCCTACCCTGGACCCTCGGCTGATGGAATGCTCGGAAACCTGGTGGGCACATCTCCACTAGGGGAAACCCCCCTTCGGTGCCCAGCCAGGTCTCCGTAATGCCCATAACGTCCGCGGTCCCTTCCTGAATAAGATCTGAAATCAGGGGGGCTTTATTAACCGCGGACCTGGCATTACATAACATCAGCTGGAGGCCCAGGTCCCGATTACCCTGGCCACTCGGGTCACGGGAAATTTCTGGGGGGCCGGAGCACGCAATCGCTCGTAAACAGCGAGGGCGAGCCCCCGAGACCTGATGTGGCCCCCACTTCCGCTTTTAAGCTTATTATTATCATGAGCCATCACATCTCAGAAAGCAACCATATTTTGACCCACCTCAACTTTTACTGGGGATCCAATAATCATAGTTTTTTCCTGAATGTTCTCACTGAACTCTGGAGAATGATCATTGACATCAAGGACAGTGATGAAGACTTCAGCCAAACTATGCTTTTCTTCTATATCTTCTGCCTTCACAAAAAAATGGTACTTAGAATCGACTTCTGCATCTAGGATGGCCCATGGCTGAGTGTAGATAATCCCAGTAGATGGATGGATCAGAAAGCTGGGGAGGAAATGGGGCAGATTTATTCTGTTCAAATACACAGACAAAGGAGCATTCTATAGCTCAGAATCACTACTGTCAACATTATTAGAGGTTAGAGATGATCTATTAACTGATTTAGTTGCATACCCCTTTAATCATTTTTCAGCATATTCAAAACAACATACGATTAATCATTTTTTACAGAATCTCCTATTCTACAAAACCTTCAGAACCACCACAGTAAAGTTACTCTTTCAGATTTGAGACTCACTGAGGTTTTTCAACATCTACAAAATCCATTTTTAAAACGAAAAGGCACAGGATAGCCCAGTTGAAGAGCTGGGTTTTCTGACTTGAGGAGAAAAACTTCATAACAGGGTGGAGTTGGGAAGGACCACAGGGACCATCTAGTCCATAATCTACTCAGATCTGGTTACCAATTAGATAGTAGGATCCTGGATTGAATAATTATTCCTATCCTATCCTATCCTATCCTATCCTATCCTATCCTATCCTATCCTATCCTATCCTATCCTATCCTATCCTATCCTATCCTTCTCTGTCTATCTGTCTTCTCTGTCTATCTACTTATCTAATTTATCGAAGTAACTATATATGTCTGTCTATCTATCTGTCTGCTATCTATCTATCTATCTATCTATCTATCTATCTATCTATCTATCTATCTATCTATCTATCTATCTATCTATCATCTATCTAATCGATGGGATAGTTGATGGGAAGCAACACTGTCACAGGAATGTCATGTACAGCAAATCTTCACACAACGAACATATCTTGAGTTGAACGTTAAGGAGTTTTTTTCCTTTCTTTCAATACTCCAAATGGAGACCTTCAGAATAGTAGCAAGAAATACCGATAATTGCAGCACAAAGCATGCAGTTCATCAGATCTACCGATTACAGAATGAAAGCGTGAAGACTATTCCTTACTGATTGCTCTAGCTCCAGGATTGAACTAGCAGGTTTTGCATTTAATGTCTTTCAGACTCTCCTACGTATCTGCTCCACTCTGGAGATTGCAGTTCAGAAAAACTCTTTCAGCAGTTCACTCTTTCATTTCAAGTAATAGATTTATAATAGACTTTGTTATAGACATTTGATCTGAGCAGGAAAAGGGTACCAGGAACACGTTGTTCCTTCTTTGTTCCTTGCCCAAATTAGAATAAGTTTGGAAAGAAATAGGAATGCAAATTATCCTGCTTGAATATGATGAGCAATTTTCTCTCCTTTTATTACTCCTCACATATGCATTGCTGCATTTTCCCTTAAAATATTCTGCTTATATTAAAATTGTATATATTTATATGCGTGTATGCTTGCAAACAGGCATATTGCAGACTTACAGATCTGTTCCTGTTCCGTAAATTGAGTATTTTAATTCACCCCAGAGGCCTGAATCTGGGTCAATTGCCTGAGGAAGAAAATAATATGATTACGATGGGAAGTTCATTAATATTTATATTATACAGTTCTGAAAACTGTTGCATACCGTGCTGCAGAACAGATCATATTAAAGATTCAATATCGGTTTACATGTAAGTGTAGGGTATTAAAATGGCTATATTTTCAGGGATGAACAATTTTGGGGTAGTAACTTTTCTTTCTGCTACTTCTCCAACCCAAACTGTCACTATAATCTACCTCAGGGAAAGAGGAGGAGTCTGCTTTTATGTATCTGCTTCTTTTTGCAGATTTTTGGAAGATTACTGTGCCTTCTAAAATACAGAAGGTACTGGATCTGATTAATGTCTATCTCCATTGATTTAGATGATAAATATAACAGAGGATGGCACTTTTGAAGAAAATGATGCCAAATAGCTACACTACCAAGTAGGTTAGAACACAGAACGCAAAATGATAGGGTAGGAAGGGACCTTGGAGGTCTTCTGGTCCAACCCCCTGCCCAAGCAGGAGATGCTAGACCATTCCAGACAAATGGCTGTCCAATCTTAAAAACTTCCAGTGTTGCAGCACCCACATCTTCTGGAGGCAAGCTGTTCCACTGATTAATTGTTCTCACTGCCAGGAAATTTCTCTTTATTTCCAGGTTGGAACTCTCTTTAATAATCTTCCATCCATTATTTCTTGTCCTATCTTCAGGAGAATAGGTTCTCCGTGACAGCCCCTCAAATATTGGAAGACTGCTATCATGTCATCCCTTGTCCTTCTCTTTGTTAGTCTAGACATACCCAGTTCCTTCGATTGTTCAAAATTATGGCTTGGCCTCCAGACTTCTTATCATCTTTATTGCTCTGCTCAGCATGCTTTCTAGGGTCTTAACATCTACTGTGTATCATGCATTAATAGGTTGACTATTAAGGAAGGTGTAAGGCTTTGAAAGAATGACGTGTACTTACCGTTACAGCAACTACATTGGAACCCCCGGGAGAATTCTCTGGAATCTTGGCAATGTAGTACTCAGATGAAAATTGGGGGATGTTATCATTCGTGTCCAGGAGATGGATCACAATATCAGCCGTTGAACTAAACTTCTCAGGGGTGTTCACTTCTACTGCAAGAAGCTAAGGCAGTAAACAGAGAAGAAAGAATTTGCTCTTTTAAAGCAAATGAAAGGCTTTCCTTTCTAACAGATTAACATTGGTGTTCAAATGGTTATAGGGAAAAGCCATCATTCATTGCCGTGCATTATAGGTGGCTTTGGATCCTTTTCCTCCATAAATAAATGGACCTGTATAATATTTTTGACTCATATTTGGAGCTCATTTATTCAGTTGTAGGACTTGTGAGCAAAACAGGTCACATTTTGGTCCAGATTTATACAGAAATATTGAAAATATCGAACAGGTGGGCCAGCTTTTAAGCACCATCGTGTATATGGTAAAAGAAACAGATAAAGAAATGTTTCCAAGAGTTGTTAAACGAAGAAGCTTGTAAGTGCATGTGTGTAAGTAGCATGTAAAGGTGCATCAAAAGTCACTAGTTAGGACCTATACTAGGACCTACCTAGTGGCAATGAGGGAAGCGAGGCGCTCCTACGCCTCCACCCTCATTGCGTCGGCAGATAACCGCCCTGCCGCCCTGTTTCGGGTGACCCGCTCTCTCCTACATCAGGAGGTGCGGGATGACCCTTTGCAGGGACGAGCCGAAGAGTTTAGTGGTTATCTATTCGATAAAATCGCTCTGATGAGGGACGGTCTGGACGAATTTGGGATGATCAAGCGAGGAGAGGAGGCACGTCTTGTTGAGCACATTTGGGATGAGTTTGACCCTGTGGCTCCGAGGGCGTGGACAGGTTGTTGGGGAGGCTCCATGGCACGACATGTTTACTGGACCCGTGCCCTTCCTGGCTGGTACTGGCCACTCAGGCGGTGACACGAGGCTGGCTCCAGAGGATTATCAACGCTTCTTTGTTGGATGGGGTTTTCCCTGCCGCCTTGAAAGAGGCGGTGGTGAGACCCCTCCTTAAGAAGCCCTCTTTGGACCCAGCTATTTTGGCTAATTATCGTCCAGTCTCCAACCTTCGCTTTGTTGCGGAGGTTGTAGGGGGGGGCGTGGCGCGGCAGCTGCCCCAACACCTGGATGAAGATGTCTATCTAGACCCGTTCCAGTCCGGCTTCCGACCCGGATACAGCACGGAGACAGCTTTGGTCGCATTGGTGGATGATCTCTGGAGGGCCAGGGACAGGGGATATTCCTCTGCCCTGGTCCTATTAGACCTCTCAGCGTTGATACCATCGATCATGGTATCCTGCTGCGCGGTTGGGGGATTGGGAGTGGGAGGCACCGTATCGGTGGTTCTCCTCCTATCTCTCCGACCGGTCGAGCGGTGTTGACAGGGGGCAGAGGTCGACCGCGAGGGGCCTCACTTGTGGGGTCCCACAGGTCGATCTCTCGCCCTGCTGTTCAACATCTACATGAAACCGTTGGGTGAGATCATCAGTGGTTTGAGGGTGAGATACCAGCAGTGCGCTGGCGACACCCAGCTGTACTTTTCACCCGGACCACCCCAATGAAGTTGTTGAAGTGCTGTCCGGTGTTTGGAGGCTGTCGGGTCTGGATGGGGAGAAACAGGCTCAAGCTTAATCCTCCAAGGCCGGAGTGGCTGTGGATGCCGGCACGATTCAGTCAGCTGCAGCCGTGGCTGGCTGTTGGAGGCGAGTTACTGGCCCCAAAGGATAGGGTGCGCAACTTGGGTGTCCTTCTGAATGATCGGCTGTCGTTTGAAGACCATTTGGCCGTCTCCAGGAGGGCCTTCCACCAGGTTCGCCTGGTTGCAGTTGCGCCTTCCTTGATCAGGATGCCTTATGCACAGTCACTCATGTCGTTACCTCGCTTGGATTACTGTAATGCTCTCTACATGGGGCTCCCCTGAAGTGCGCTCGGAGGCTTCAGTTAGTCAGAATGCAGCTGCGCGGGTGATAGAGGGAGCTACGTAGCTCCCATGTAACACCGCTCCTCGCAGACTGCACTGGCTGCCTGTGGCCTTCGGGTGCACTTTAAGGTGTTGGTCATGACCTTTAAAGCGCTCCATGGCTTAGGACCTGGGTACTTACAGGACCGCCTGCTGTTACCATCGCCTCCCACCGACCGTGCGCTCCCACAGAGGGACTTCTCAGGGTGCCGTCCGCCAAACAATGTCGGCTGGCGGCCCCAGGAAGGGCCTTCTCTGTGGGGCTCCCACTCTGGAGCAAGCTTCCCCGGGTTTCGCCAAATACCTGACCTTGGACATTTAGTCATGAACTCAAGACTCACCTTTTTATCCATCGGTGCTGGCTTAAATCGGGATTTTAATCTTAAATTTATTAATTTTAAACGGGGTTTTAGTATGGTAAATTTTAATCATTGGACTAATTTAAATAAGTTTTTTAAATCGTATTTTAAATCTGTATATTGTATTGCCGGTTTTTTATTATGCCTGTACACCGCCCTGAGTCCTTCGGGAGAAGGGCGGTATAAAAATCAAATAAAATAAATAAATAAAATAAATAAATACCAAATGTTTGACCTGCTTCTATTTGGGAAGTCTGCCCTCTCAGCTGATCAAATCAATTCTTTTTTGAAAATGATCTATGGCTCAGAGTTCTTTCCTCAGAGAAATAACAAATTAAATTGTCCTTGCAATAGTCTCTCCCTAAGAATTACCTTGGTATTCTCGGATGAAAACTTGCAGGTTAAGGGTATCAGAAATACGAGATCCCACCATTTCTGAGATATCCATATTTTGTGTGTAAAATTTAACATGTGGATCTGGTGGTGTGAAAGAGCATTGCTCCACTTCTCGTGCAGTCTCTGTCCATAAACAAGACCTTCATTCCCACGTGCAATGGCCTCCTCACCCAAATTCCTTTCCATCAGGATTCCTGCACGATTCTAGGAAATAATGCATCTACTTTAAAGTGACACAGTGGGATCCTCGCTGCTCTCTGACCTTGGTGGTTTTCTTGCACATATTTTATTACCAAACTTGGTAACATCATCAGTGTTAGTAAGGAGTGGGTTTTGCAGAGTGGAGGAGGAGGAGGAGGAGGAGGGAAGGAGAAGGAGGAGAAGGGGAGGAAGAGGAGAAAGAAAAAGAAAGAAAAAAGGAAGGAAGGAAGGATGGAAGGAAGGAAGGAAAAGAAAGAGACTAAAGTGTCATTGGTGCTCTTTGTGCTTGATGGTTTTCTTGCAGACATTTCATTACCAATCTAGGTAGCATCATCAGTGCTAAAGTAACACAGTCAAGTGCTAAATAACTTTCCCACACTCTGAAGCACCTTTTCAAGACTGAACCCAAAGCACTGTATCACCTGGTTTTATAGGGTGCAGGATGAAATTATTACCCTTGGCAAATCAACAATAAACAAATCAGGCCAAAATGCACCAAGAATAATGATGTTTTGCAGCCTCCGCTTCAGGATGCAGTTCTATTTTCATTGGGCTGCTTTTTGTCACAGGAGCACCAACGGTTTATTTATTAAATGTATTTATTTATTTATTTATCCAATTTACCAGCCACGTCTTACCTCAGGGTGATTCTGGGCGCCTTACAATAACAGTTGCGAGATTCCATCCCAAAGGTTATTATTTTTCACTTCAGGAAGGACACTAAGTTTTCTATTATTTAGTTATCACATTTCTCTAGCTGTTCATTTCACGAGGGTCATTCTGAGTGGGGTGCAGTGAAATAATGGAGACTAATAAATAATGGATAGCCAGTTGGAGTAGTGGTTAAAGTATTGGGCTAGAAACGGTGAGTTCCAGTCCTCCTTTAGACACGGAAGATGGCTGGGCCTGTCCCTCTCTCTCAGCCCAACCCGTTGCAGGGTTGTTATGTGAGAAAAATTAGGAGACATAACTTGAATTATTTTGAGTGGTCCAAAATAAAGAGAGAATATGTCTCTCTTTATGTCTACTAAAAAAATAATACAGTCATGTTAGGCCAATGTTTAATTATGGACTCCTTGTCCACAGACTAGATTTGATTTTCAATCATTGCAAATAGTACATGTAGATTAAGTAAGCAAATCTGAAGTTTTCTGCTTGGGTTAGTTCAGGTTGAAGCTACTCTTGGAGGTTTCCATGGTAACCCTTATCACTTTTTCTGGGGAGACACTGCAGAGCACTGGGAGGTCTTCAGTAAATTATTATGCAAATGAATCCCATTGCTCTGCTTAAAGGAAGCAGCGCTTACCCCAGCTATGATTATTTTTCAAAGTCACGATCTGGGATGGCTTACCTGCAGAAGGATTTGGACATGAAAATGAAAGAAGGAACCAGCTAGCGCATATATTTCACCAAGCAATGGAGCAAATTAGTGATGCTATCATCAAGAGAGGGCAACCTTGACCCAAAGAAAGGCCATAAGGCTACCCGGACACTATCAAGCCCAAAACCAACCTAGAAACACAGAAATCTATAGAAAGCTCAGATCTCCTCCCCATGATCCAATGTGCACGCCAACATCCTGATGGAATAGAGAGTCAACCTCTTCTCCAAAGCCCTTGAACGCAGGACAAGAAGCAACGGATGGAGAGAACCAATCTAGACCTAAGGAGAAATTTCCTGACCATGAGAACAATTAACCAGTGGAACGACTTGCCTCTAGAGGTTGTGGGTACTGCATCACTGGAGGTTTCCACGAAGAGACTGGACAGCCACTTGTCTGGAATGGAATAGGGCCTCCTGCTGACTAGGTGGCTAAGATACTGAGCTTGTTGATCAGGCAGGTTGGCAGTTCAGCGGTTCGAATCCCTAGTACAGGTCTCTGAAGACCTCCCAGTGCTCTGCAGTGTCTCCCCAGAAAAAGTGATAAGGGTTACCATGGAAACCTTCAAGAGTAGCTTCAACCTGAACTAACCCAAGCAGAAAACTTCAGATTTGCTTACTTAATCTACATGTACTATTTGCAATGATTGAAAATCAAATCTAGTCTGTGGACAAGGAGTCCATAATTAAACATTGGCCTAACATGACTGTATTATTTTTTTAGTAGACATAAAGAGAGACATATTCTCTCTTTATTTTGGACCACTCAAAATAATTCAAGTTATGTCTCCTAATTTTTCTCACATAACAACCCTGCAACGGGTTGGGCTGAGAGAGAGGGACAGGCCCAGCCATCTTCCGTGTCTAAAGGAGGACTGGAACTCACCGTTTCTAGCCCAATACTCCAACTGGCTATCTATAGTCTCCATTATTTCACTGCACCCCACTCAGAATGACCCTCGTGAAATGAACAGCTAGAGAAATGTGATAACTAAATAATAGAAAACTTAGTGTCCTTCCTGAAGTGAAAAATAATAACCTTTGGGATGGAATCTCGCAACTGTTATTGTAAGGCGCCCAGAATCACCCTGAGGTAAGACGTGGCTGGTAAATTGGATAAATAAATAAATAAATACATTTAATAAATAAACCGTTGGTGCTCCTGTGACAAAAAGCAGCCCAATGAAAATAGAACTGCATCCTGAAGCGGAGGCTGCAAAACATCATTATTCTTGGTGCATTTTGGCCTGATTTGTTTATTGTTGATTTGCCAAGGGTAATAATTTCATCCTGCACCCTATAAAACCAGGTAATACAGTCATGTTAGGCCAATGTTTAATTATGGACTCCTTGTCCACAGACTAGATTTGATTTTCAATCATTGCAAATAGTACATGTAGATTAAGTAAGCAAATCTGAAGTTTTCTGCTTGGGTTAGTTCAGGTTGAAGCTACTCTTGAAGGTTTCCATGGTAACCCTTATCACTTTTTCTGGGGAGACACTGCAGAGCACTGGGAGGTCTTCAGTAAATTATTATGCAAATGAATCCCATTGCTCTGCTTAAAGGAAGCAGCGCTTACCCCAGCTATGATTATTTTTCAAAGTCACGATCTGGGATGGCTTACCTGCAGAAGGATTTGGACATGAAAATGAAAGAAGGAACCAGCTAGCGCATATATTTCACCAAGCAATGGAGCAAATTAGTGATGCTATCATCAAGAGAGGGCAACCTTGACCCAAAGAAAGGCCATAAGGCTACCCGGACACTATCAAGCCCAAAACCAACCTAGAAACACAGAAATCTATAGAAAGCTCAGATCTCCTCCCCATGATCCAATGTGCACGCCAACATCCTGATGGAATAGAGAGTGTAATGTATTACTGTAAGTTTTGGCGGGAGTTTTAGGCGGGAAATATCTCGTTTCTGATTGGATGCAGCCTCAGGCTGAAGTGTATATAAGGAGAGGTTTTTCTCCAGAGTTTTGCTGGGTCACACTATATTAAAGAGCTGTTGTCACTAACCTGGTCTCCTGCCTCGTCAATACCCAAACTTAACATTGGCGACGAAGGTGGGATCTTGAGGCAGAGCACCAGAACAGAGCTGAACTCACTACGAGAATCAAACCCAGCAAGGTGATAGCGAATGCAGCGATGACCGGCTACACGCCACCCACTCCGTTTGACCCTGCCCAGGAGACATGGGGAATATATGACCCGTTTGAAAGTTTCCTGGAGGCAAGCGAGCTACAGGAGTCTCCGACAACCGCAAACGGGCTTACTTCATAAGCCACTGTGGGTCAGCAGTCATCGCCGTCGCAGAAGCCCTAGCGAGCCAACACCGCTACACTCCGTATCGTGGCAGACCCTTCAGACCCTCCTGAAGAATCACTCGCACCAGCCCGTCCAAATCGTTCGTGAGTGCGAGTTTGGGGCGCAGGCAACAAGAAGGCGAGTCTATCAGCGACTACATGGCAGCCCTGAGACAAGCCTCCAAGCATTGCAGTACCGCGATCTGGACGAAGAGCTGCTGGAACAACTTATACGGGGGTCAGAGACATCCGTTTGAGGAGACGGTTGCTAGCCAAGAGCAACCTGACATTGTAAACGCTCTGGACGAAGCCAGAGCCCATGAGATGTCAACCATGCAGCAGACACCTTACAAAGCGACTCACGCCGATGGCGGGCGCAAAGCCGAGCACAGTCCACCACGAAGAAACCTATCGTGAGTCAACCAGCGAAGAGGAGGAAGAAGTCCACTACACGGAAAATCGACAAGGAAGACCGGAGGAATGCGGAAGTTGCGGGCGACATCAGCGCCAAAGATGTAAGTTCAGGGCGCCATTTGCGGCGGTGTGAAAGGAAGGGCACCTGGCTCAAGTCTGCCGAGCACCCCAACCTTCCGCCGAAAATTCAAATCGGCCAATCAGAGCGGCTCTGAGTCAGAGATGCAAACCCCACATTCCGAAATTTCAAACCAGCCAATCAGAGCGCGAGATCGGCGAGGCGACCAGCGATTGGCCAGGAAAGAAAGAGCGCAGTCAAACCGAATGACTGTTACCATAGACCACGCAGCTACCCGCATCGAAGAAAAGATCTTCACAAACCCGACAATTGAAGGCGTACCGTGCCGACTGGAAGTAGACACAGGATCAGCTATCACAATCATGTCCTGGGACACTTTTGTGAAAGCCTTGCCGCACATCGCAAAGCGCAAGCTACAGAAACAACGGCTCCGGGTGCAGGATTACCAGGGCAACCGCATCCCTGTTCGAGGGACAACGACCGTCGAGGTCAAGTACGGGACATACGAAAAGACCCTGCCCATCACGTTAGTCGAGGAACCTTGCCAAGCTTGCTGGGGCTAGACTGGTTCAGGCGTTGGGAATGGGGTGACTGGCGTCCACGGAGCGGATGCAACCTGCAAAACGCCCTACTGGAGGAATTCGCAGGCGTATTCGAGGACCGTTTAGGCAAGTACAAGGGACCCCTATCTCCTTCAATTTAGACCCCCAAATAGCTCCCATTAGGTTAAAGGCAAGGAGGGTCCCTTTTGCACTCAAACCTAAAATCGACAAAGAGTTAGATAAATTAGTCAGCCAGGGGATACTAGTGCCAGTTGACCATGCCAAATGGGAGACGCCAATCGTCACCCCTATAAAACCAGACGGGTCCATAAGAATTTGCGCTGATTACAAGGCTACCTTGAACAAAGCATTGCAAAAGCGCCTACCCAGTTCCAGTAGTGCAACACTTATTGCACCCAGTAGGGCACGGACAAGTTTTCGCCAAATTAGACTTGGCACAAGCGTACCAACAGCTACCCGTAGATGCTAGCACAGCTGAGGCCCAGACCATTGTAACGCAGCGGGGTGCCTTTAAGTGCACCCGGTTACAGTACGGGTGAGTGTGGCCCGGGCTATTCAAAATTTGATGGAGCGGCTCCTACAAGGGTTACCGGAGTCGTACCCTATTCGATGATGTGTTGGTATCAGGGAAGATTTAAGAGAACTGGGGAAGCGATTAAGGAAAGTTTTGGCCATTTTAGGTCGGCAGGATTAAAAGTCAAAGCAAGCAAGTGTCAGATAGGGGTCGAATCTGTTGAATTTTGGGCTATAGAATAGACAAAAAGGATTCACCCCACTGAGAGCAAAGTCAAGGCGATAAAGAGCCCCAGCACCCAAAAACAAGACAGAACTCCAGGCTTTCCTGGGTCTGGTAAACTTTTACGCCGTGTTTTTAAAAGACAAGGCAACCGTTGCTGAACCGCTGCATAAATTGCTTGGAAAAACACTGCTTGGTCGTGGGGAAGTCAGAGAATAGGGCATTTGAGGCAGTAAAAGTTTGCTATCAAGCGATAGCCTGTTAATACAATACAACAACAGACTGCCGTTAGTATTGGTTTGTGATCGTCCCCTATGGAGTAGGAGCTGTACTTAGCCACAGACTCCCAAACGGCACTGAAGCCCCTATAGCGTTCTATTCACGAACGATGTCCCGGCTGAGAGGAATTACAGCCAGCTAGATAGGGAGGCTCTACAATAGTGTCAGGGTGAAAAATTTCACGAATCGTTTTGGGAGAGATTTGAAATTGTCACTGATCACAGACCGCTATTGGGGTTACTGGCTGGCGACCGCCCAACGCCAGTAGCACTCTCACCTAGACTGACCAGATGGACTATTTTTTGACCGCATACTCCTACAAGCTGCAGCATCGGCCTGGAAAGGAGCTGGGGCATGCGGACGCATTGAGCAGATGCCCATTGCCGGGAAATCGAGGACCCACCCGGGCACACCGTTCTACTAATTGACTCTTTGGACTCTGGGCCAGTCACATCGCAGGAAGTGGCTCGGGCCTCCTACCGGGACGTTGTTTTAAGGACTGTAATCAGTTGGGTTCAAAGGGATGGCCAGCTGCCCGGGCGACGTTTCAAGGAATTTGTAAAGAAAAGAATTGTCTGTGCAAGGGGTGCCTGCTCTGGGGGATAGGGTGGTAGTTCCAGAGAAGCTGAGAAAAAGTTCTGGAACTCCTGCATGAGGGTCACCCAGGAATTGTGAGGATGAAGGGTTTGGCTAGGAGCTATGTCTGGTGGCCCCTAATGGACAGGGAAATCAGTGACAGGGTTGGCCGATGCCAAGTATGTCAGGAATCCAGACCACTACCACCCACGGCCCCAGTTTTGGAGTGGGAGAAACCCCAAGGCCCTTGGTCCCGCATACACATTGATTTTGCCGGCCCTTCCACGGCCAAACATTTCTAATTGTGGTGGATGCATTCTCCAAATGGCTGGAGATCATCCTAATGAAATCCACAACCCGGAGCTGTCATCTCAGCACTAAAACACCTTTTCGCCACGCAGACTGCGGACACCCTCGTGTCCGATAACGCCCACAGTTCACCGCAGCATTATTTGAAGGGTACCTGGCTGAAGAGGGCATCCGACATGCCCTCTCAGCGCCGTTCCACCCTCGTCGAGCGGCCTTGCTGAGCGTTTTGTCGGTGCGAAGAAGCGCTATCACGAAGCGGCCCGGCGATTGGCAGGCACAAATCGGCGCATTCCTAACCGTCAACACAGGACCCCCTGTGTGGCCACCGGCCGCAGCCCAGCCGAGCTATTAATGGGGCGGAAGCTACGGTGCCCGCTAGACCGGCTACACCGAACTACGTACAGGACGGGTTCAAAACAAAACCAGATAGAATCCGAGAGTTAAACATAGGAGACTCAGTGTGGGCACATAATTACAGCGACGGCCCTAACTGGAAGAGGGGATAGTCATAGACAAACGGGCCCCAAATCTTATCTAGTGGAACTAGACGATGGCAGAATCTGGGCGCCACATAGATCAATTAAGAAACAGATTGAGCGATAAGGCAGAATTAGGCGAGAACAGCCCTGACTATGATTTAATTAACCCCACAGCTGACGGCGCCAAGAACAAACAGAAAGCGTAAGCAAAGAACCAAACAGAGACTTATCTGAGTCAGGCGAGGTCCAGCGACACCCTCCGGTCCCTCTAGAGGACAGCAGGTCCGAGCGGCGAATAATCCAGGGCGGATGGCGGGAGGAGGAGCTCAGAGGAACCAAAAGACCCTCCGGCAAGCTCGACTCAACTCCAGAAAGTGAACTGCGCAGGTCCGGGAGAGTCAGGAGACGCCCCACGTACCTGCAGGACTACGTAGAGAAGTAATATGCAAATATTGGCAAAGTGCCTTCTGGGAGGGAAGGAGTGTAATGTATTACTGTAAGTTTTGGCGGGAGTTTTAGGCGGGAAATATCTCGTTTCTGATTGGATGCAGCCTCAGGCTGAAGTGTATATAAGGAGAGGTTTTTCTCCAGAGTTTTGCTGGGTCACACTATATTAAAGAGCTGTTGTCACTAACCTGGTCTCCTGCCTCGTCAATACCCAAACTTAACAGAGAGTCAACCTCTTCTCCAAAGCCCTTGAACGCAGGACAAGAAGCAACGGATGGAGAGAACCAATCTAGACCTAAGGAGAAATTTCCTGACCATGAGAACAATTAACCAGTGGAACGACTTGCCTCTAGAGGCTGTGGGTACTGCATCACTGGAGGTTTCCACGAAGAGACTGGACAGCCACTTGTCTGGAATGGAATAGGGCCTCCTGCTGACTAGGTGGCTAAGACACTGAGCTTGTTGATCAGGCAGGTTGGCAGTTCAGCGGTTCGAATCCCTAGTACAGGTCTCTGAAGACCTCCCAGTGCTCTGCAGTGTCTCCCCAGAAAAAGTGATAAGGGTTACCATGGAAACCTTCAAGAGTAGCTTCAACCTGAACTAACCCAAGCAGAAAACTTCAGATTTGCTTACTTAATCTACATGTACTATTTGCAATGATTGAAAATCAAATCTAGTCTGTGGACAAGGAGTCCATAATTAAACATTGGCCTAACATGACTGTATTATTTTTTTAGTAGACATAAAGAGAGACATATTCTCTCTTTATTTTGGACCACTCAAAATAATTCAAGTTATGTCTCCTAATTTTTCTCACATAACAACCCTGCAACGGGTTGGGCTGAGAGAGAGGGACAGGCCCAGCCATCTTCCATGTCTAAAGGAGGACTGAAACTCACCGTTTCTAGCCCAATACTTTAACCACTACTCCAACTGGCTATCTATAGTCTCCATTATTTCACTGCACCCCACTCAGAATGACCCTCGTGAAATGAACAGCTAGAGAAATGTGATAACTAAATAATAGAAAACTTAGTGTCCTTCCTGAAGTGAAAAATAATAACCTTTGGGATGGAATCTCGCAACTGTTATTGTAAGGCGCCCAGAATCACCCTGAGGTAAGACGTGGCTGGTAAATTGGATAAATAAATAAATAAATACATTTAATAAATAAACCGTTGGTGCTCCTGTGACAAAAAGCAGCCCAATGAAAATAGAACTGCATCCTGAAGCGGAGGCTGCAAAACATCATTATTCTTGGTGCATTTTGGCCTGATTTGTTTATTGTTGATTTGCCAAGGGTAATAATTTCATCCTGCACCCTATAAAACCAGGTGATACAGTGCTTTGTATCACACAGGTCTCCTGCGTGAGCAGGGGGTTGGACTAGATGACCTCCAAGGTCCCTTCTGTTACTGTTACTGTTTTGTTTGAGCAGAGGGTTGGATTAGAAGACCTCCAAGGTCCCTTCCACCTCTATCCTGTAGCCTGTGACATTGCCATGCACACATGCAAGGGGTGGAGTTTGTACAGTGATGTCATAAAGTGTATTTAGTAACCTGATTCTCATCATGATCATGTTTGGAAAGCAAACAATGGCCTTAAACAGCCGTTTATTTGTAGTGATATTTTTTTTCCAAGTTGGATTTGTTTTTCAACATGCTCTACAATTGCTAAAATGGTTTTGATGATTTCAGATTCTGCATGCTTGATCGCCTGTTTTTCTTGTGCTTTTGGACCCAGATAGCATCTTAGAACCGTGTGAACCACAGCATTATGTTCACATGCTTATAAGAGACGGGATCCTTTGGCTTTGCTAACCAGGTTTTGGCATGTAGTATGTTGTGTGAACCCAGTCCTGATACCAGGAGGAGGAAGATAGAAGTTGGATGCCTACTGACCTGATCTGAGTCATTGACCATAATTTTGAGGCCCCTCAAGGTTTCACCTTCCAGTGGGTGCTCATAGATGGTCAGCTCAAATTGGTTCTGTGGTCCATTTTCTCCATAGAAGGTCGGTGGGTGATTGTTAAGGTCTACCACTCTGATGATGACCGTGGTAGATGCATGAGCAGTCTCGTTGTCTTCCGAACCAATTTCAGAAGCCTACGGCAAACAGGAAAGGATAAGGGTTACCATGGAAACCTTCAAGAGTAGCTTCAACCTGAACTAACCCAAGCAGAAAACTTCAGATTTGCTTACTTAATCTACATGTACTATTTGCAATGATTGAAAATCAAATCTAGTCTGTGGACAAGGAGTCCATAATTAAACATTGGCCTAACATGACTGTATTATTTTTTTAGTAGACATAAAGAGAGACATATTCTCTCTTTATTTTGGACCACTCAAAATAATTCAAGTTATGTCTCCTAATTTTTCTCACATAACAACCCTGCAACGGGTTGGGCTGAGAGAGAGGGACAGGCCCAGCCATCTTCCATGTCTAAAGGAGGACTGGAACTCACCGTTTCTAGCCCAATACTTTAACCACTACTCCAACTGGCTATCTATAGTCTCCATTATTTCACTGCACCCCACTCAGAATGACCCTCGTGAAATGAACAGCTAGAGAAATGTGATAACTAAATAATAGAAAACTTAGTGTCCTTCCTGAAGTGAAAAATAATAACCTTTGGGATGGAATCTCGCAACTGTTATTGTAAGGCGCCCAGAATCACCCTGAGGTAAGACGTGGCTGGTAAATTGGATAAATAAATAAATAAATACATTTAATAAATAAACCGTTGGTGCTCCTGTGACAAAAAGCAGCCCAATGAAAATAGAACTGCATCCTGAAGCGGAGGCTGCAAAACATCATTATTCTTGGTGCATTTTGGCCTGATTTGTTTATTGTTGATTTGCCAAGGGTAATAATTTCATCCTGCACCCTATAAAACCAGGTGATACAGTGCTTTGTATCACACAGGTCTCCTGCGTGAGCAGGGGGTTGGACTAGATGACCTCCAAGGTCCCTTCTGTTACTGTTACTGTTTTGTTTGAGCAGAGGGTTGGATTAGAAGACCTCCAAGGTCCCTTCCACCTCTATCCTGTAGCCTGTGACATTGCCATGCACACATGCAAGGGGTGGAGTTTGTACAGTGATGTCATAAAGTGTATTTAGTAACCTGATTCTCATCATGGTCATGTTTGGAAAGCAAACAATGGCCTTAAACAGCCGTTTATTTGTAGTGATATTTTTTTTTCAAGTTGGATTTGTTTTTCAACATGCTCTACAATTGCTAAAATGGTTTTGATGATTTCAGATTCTGCACGCTTGATCGCCTGTTTTTCTTGTGCTTTTGGACCCAGATAGCATCTTAGAACCGTGTGAACCACTGTGTGAACCACAGCATTATGTTCACATGCTTATAAGAGACAGGATCCTTTGGCTTTGCTAACCAGGTTTTGGCATGTAGTATGTTGTGTGAACCCAGTCCTGATACCAGGAGGAGGAAGATAGAAGTTGGATGCCTACTGACCTGATCTGAGTCATTGACCATAATTTTGAGGCCCCTCAAGGTTTCACCTTCCAGTGGGTGCTCATAGATGGTCAGCTCAAATTGGTTCTGTGGTCCATTTTCTCCATAGAAGGTCGGTGGGTGATTGTTAAGGTCTACCACTCTGATGATGACCGTGGTAGATGCATGAGCAGTCTCGTTGTCTTCCGAACCAATTTCAGAAGCCTACGGCAAACAGGAAAGGAAAAAGGGTGAGGAATCTTGCCCTCTCTACCCCACCCTCCCTTGCGGTCTCATGTTGTCTTGTGGATGCTGTTCCTTCTGCAAGACTTCTGTGACTTAGCAATAGTCGAAATTTATTTGGGAAGCCAAGCAGGACACAGTGCGAGGCAGCTGTTAGAATCCACAATGATGTTAAATGTATCATTTTTGCAATGGTCTCTTTGCTGACGATGTCAAACTATTTAACACCACCGACAATACATCTACCATTCAAAAAGACCTTGATCTTCTAACTGCTTGGTCTAAAACTAGGCAACTCCAAATCTCAACCAGCAAATGCTCAGTCTTACATATTGGAAAAAAGAACCCAAACACTAAGTACATGCTTGATGGACATTACCTTACAGATGACCTCCACCCTGTTAAAGACCTTGGATTTTTCATATCCAATGACCTAAGTGCCAAAGCCCACTGCAACTACATAGCAAAAAAGGCTCTAAGAGTTGTAAACCTAATCTTGCGTAGCTTCTTTTCCAAAAACACTACACTACTAACCAGAGCATATAAAACATTTGCTAGACCAATTTTAGAATACAGCTCGCCTGTCTGGAACCCTCACCACATTTCTGACATCAATACAATTGAATGTGTCCAGAAATATTTTACAAGAAGAGTTCTTCATTCCTCTGAAAACAACAAAATACCTTATCCCATCAGACTTGAAATCCTAGGCTTAGAAAACTTGGAACTCTGCCACCTTCGACAAGACCTAAATTTAACTCATAGAATCATCTATTGCAATGTCTTTCCTGTTAAAGACTACTTCAGCTTCAATCACAACAATACAGGAGCACACAATAGATTTAAGCTTAATGTGAACTGCTCCAATCTTGATTGCAGAAAATATGACTTCTGTAACAGAATCATCAGTGCTTGGAACACTTTACCTGACTCTGTGGTCTCTTCCCATAATCCCAAAAGCTTTAACCAAAAACTTTCTACTATTGACCTCACCCCATTCCTAAGAGGACCATGCTTATACTTCCTTATATTTCCTCATATATATGTTTATATACTATATAATCATTTTGCGTGATGCTTGTGTATATTGTTGTGACAAAAATAAATAAATAAAATAAAATAAAAATAAACATGTAAAAGATTGGCTAGTGAGACAGGCGGCATATACATTAAATAAATATATAAAGGTTGCTTTCTGCCCCTTGCAGATGCCATGAAACCAGATAAATTTGGAAGAGAGCAGATTAATTACTCAACAAACACATGAAGATAATTTTTTTAAAAAATAAATGTTCAAACAAGTGATAAGATGAAATAGTAATTTACTAAAAACCTTTAGTGTAATTTGGTTAACCCCCTTTCTTTTTAAAATAATTATTAAAATTTTAAGCCAGAAAGATAAAAGCTATAGAGCATAATTAAGAAAGTGAGGAGGGAGGGAGGGAAGAAGGAAGGGAGAAAAAAAGAAAGAAGGAAAAAAAGAAAGGAAGACAGGGATAGAGAAAGAAGGGAGGAAGGGAGGGAGGGAAGGAAAGAAGCCAAAAATACAGAAAAAAATAAATAAGAAATGACTTCCAGTTTTCTTCTGTAACATTGAAAGTAGAAATTTAATTTGACTTCTTACATTATGGTTAGAAGATAACTTTCATTTTTTCCTGTCTACTGTTTTTTCTAATAATCAAACCCATCATTATTTTCTGTTTTACTCACAAAGGCTCTTTCATGTTCTTTCCTCTTCTTTTGATTCAAAATCACACATGCTGTGTAAGTTGAAAGTTGTTAAAACTGCAAACTAGATATCTCATTACCTCAACGTGTGCTCTGACTACACATTCCCTTAGAACTGAGGTCTTGAAAATAGGGATTTTTTTTTGTCCTACTCTCATCAACTTTAACATGCTGTGTGATTTTTTATTTTTTTTGCTCATGCTGCTTCCTCAAACCTAGCTGTAATACTTTCATGACCTACTTTAGATGCACATGAACAAATTTAGCTATTTATTCCATGATCGCTGGGGTTATGATTAAATAGGATCAGGGTTTTGTTGTGCCAATGACCTTTTTGGTAGATGCAGTACAGACTGATGTTCTTGATGCTTCAGTTCTCTGGGTAGTGATAGTGTGTGCTATCTTTACAGATGTTGAAATTCTGCACAGTATAAATCCATCACAATCATGGCAAGACTAGAAGTTTATGGTGAGAAAGTAAGACAAAGTACCTGGACTTTCAATTCATATACTTCTTTCTTCAGTTTAGTTGGGTTTTTAACAACAGAAATAGCTCCCGTTGCATTATTTATTTCAAATGAATCTTCACTTCCTGTGAAAAACAAAGATATGCAAGGTTAGCCCTGTGGAAATTTTAGCTCTCTAGAAAGAAGAGTCACGCAATCCTGTTGTCATGATGCAACTAGTTGAACCCAGCAGCTAATGGCCTTGGATGGGGGTCAAACCACAGAACAATGAAGTTACGTGGATTTCCCCAAAGGCCTTCCTCTCTGGAGAATTGGAAGGGATCTCAGAAGATATCTAATGCCTATGTCAAGGGAGAAGATCTGAAATCTGAAAGGTGTAAAGAATCCAAGAGGTAATCTGTACTTCGATAGTTTTCTTGGTTTCTGAAGACAGACATGAAAGCAGTCTTAGATTACCTCTTTGCTTTTAAGAAAAAAATTGGTTTGGACTTAACATAGAGATCATTTGAGCAGATCTGTTAAAATAAATAGGCTTCAGGATGGCTATGAATGAATTAGATTGTGTTCCTTTCAGCCTGTGCTAAACATAATTGCATCCTCATTCAGCTTATTGTGATGAAATGGACATGCCCTCCATTCCTTCTTCTTTCAAAAACATTTTTTCTGCTCAAATCTTTCTGGGAAAAGCAGAAGATAGGTGTAGTTTTAAAATATACATTTTAAATTTCAGTAAATCAAAGGAAAGAGATTTCAGGATCCTGGAGAACAATAAGCAAAACTATCTCTAAAAACCCAATTTAGGATAGAGATAATACTTTTTCTCAAACGAAATTGAGACTATGAATAATTAACCCTGTTTCTTTCTCTCTCAGAGAGCTTCAGTTGGGTTGAGGGAGATGGACCAGGCCCTAAATCAGCCGTGGATTTTGCTCGGAAGGGAAAATCAAGAAATTTTATTATTCTTCCCAGAGAAAGGGCAAAAAAAAAAAAAGAGCTGGAAGGGACCTTGGAGGTCTTCTAATCCAACCCTTTGCTCAAAGAGGAGTCCCTACACCATTTTAGACAAATGGTTGTCCAATCTTTTCCTAAAAACCTGCAATATTGGAGCACCCACAACTTCGTTTCACTGGTTGATTGTTCTAACTGTCAGAAATTTTCTCCTTAGTTCCAGGTTGCTTCTCACCTTGATTACTTTCCATCCATTGCTTCTTCTCCTGCCTTCAGGTGCTTTGGAGAATAGGTTGACCCTCCTCTTCTTTGTGGCAGCCCCTCAAATATTGGAACGCTGCTATTATGTCACCCCTAGTCCTTCTTGTCATTAAACTAGACATAGTTGTTTTTTACATTCTCACGCAAGAATACCAAATTGGTAGTAGGGAGGTGATGTAGTATCAACTACAGGATAGGAAATGTGCCAATGATGTGTTTGGAGGAGAATTGGGACGTGCATTTTTGTGCCTAGCAGAGTCCCTAAAGAATCATCACTCTGGTGAACAGAGACTGAATTAACTATTTTGGGAAAATAGGAGCAGTGATAAGACAAAATAAACTTGACTGATTCACACACAGGAAGAGCTGTGCTTTTTCATCCCTCCCACTGGCCCAGTCGGGGAGTGGCTGTAGTACTGATGACATTAAGCTCACTTGGATATGAAACCCATTTTTCTAGTGTGTCACGCTTAAAAAGGTGAGACACTCCACAGATGGTTTTCAGGAACTGGGCCATTCAGTGGCAAGCATTTGGAGGGCTGCAGGCCCTTGAAGTGTGGGAATTAGACATGTTGCTAGTATTGAAGATTGTCCAATTTTCGCTGAAGGATGAAAAATCACCAATCGCCTGCTCCTCCTGGACAATAACAACCGAAGTCTAAAAGAGCAGAATTTGTGGATAAAACTGCCTTGGATCTCTCTACAAGCCCACTCAAAGGATCCACGCCCTACCTCGGAATGCTAAAGTATTGGCTATATGATTAAAAAGAGAGAACATTTTAAATTAGCAGATGTATAATTATACCTCCCAGCCCTGAGAACATATCTCATAAAGATAAGTGAGAAGATTTAACTTTCGCAAGTTTCATTTCCCATGCACATTTTTGGAGGGGGGGGGGAGGAAAACACACACTCTGTCACACACTTTTTGCAACAACTTGAAATCACCCTTATGCCAAGTATGAATGTCTTCTAATTCCCTCCAAACCAATCAACCTGCAAAGGGATATGAGTCAGAAAGTTAAACCCTCTTGCAAACAACAGCTGCTTTTAGGAGCAAGTGGTTTCGTTTTTCCAGGCCGACGGCTGAGTTTGTGATTCAACAACAAGCCTAAAGCAACACGACACACCAACGCAGGGGATTTGGTGAATCATATGAGGTCAAATGTTGGGCCAATGCAAATTGGCAATGTGTACATAAACATTTTCAGAATATTTTACAGCAGTTGCCCAGGGAAATCATTCCGATAGGTATCTAGGTTTTCTTCTTTTCTCTGTCTAGCTCAGGTATGCCTTCCCAGTTACACCAACCACTTACCATTCACAATGCTGTAATATATGTCATTAGGTTTCCCCCTGTCTCCGTCAATGGCAACCACAGTTATAATTTCCGATCCCTAAGGAGAAAAAGGAAGAAAAAAACTTTATATCACCTAATTGTCAGGATCTTCATCATCAGCCTGGCGTCTTGCTGGCATCCCTCCATCAAAGGGGAAGGGAGGGGGGAGGCATTTGGGACAATTCAGTGTATCTGCTGGTGGAAATGGGGAGGGGGACTGACATGTGATGAAGACCAGAGCTATTTGTACTGGTTATGCTGGGCATCTTCAAGGCTGCTTGCCCTGGGTGTGAAATTCCAGCAGCCTAAACAACCCAGAATTTCCCACAATATCGCAGTGACCCTGGATTGGGTGGCCATGGACCAAACATTGAGGGGGGGGAGGGGGGGGAATGATGGGTTTGGCTCTTTGTATCAATGAGCGGGAACTTCAGATTCTGCCTTCATTTTCCTGCGACCGACATCTTTGGTAAAAGTTCTTTTTCGCTTCCATCAACTGGAATCAAGAGTTTGCTTTCCTAAATGATTGTTTAGGGGAGGGCTGACACTAGTGAAGTAAAAAGAATGTGAAGGGTTAATCTGAAGAGATGAGATGGGACATCATAGTGGTAGGGGAACCTTGCAAACATTTTTTGGAAGGAGATTAGACTAGACTAGACTAGACTAAACTAGAATTCTTTATGGGCCAAGTGTGACTGGACACACAAAGAATTTGTCTCTGATGCCTAAGCTTTCAGTGTACATACAAGCAACAAAGTGATAAGTCGTAGGTCATAAATCACAAGATACAACAATTATAATCATAAGATACAAACAGCAACTGAAAAATAAGAAGATGAGAAAGATGAAAAGATGACAAGGATAATAACAATACAGCCAGTGCTACATGTTAAATATCCTTGGGCATAAGACAGTGCTGTGGGATCTAGGTGTTCAGCAGAATGATGGCACGGGGGGGAAAGCTATCTTTGTGTCCAGTTGTTTTGGCATGCAATGCCCTATAGCAGTGTCCTGAGGGGAGCATTTGAAACAGATTATGTCCAGAAAAGAGATTATGTCCAGGGCCCCCCCAAGGCTGTGTGCTCTCCCCACTTCTCTTCTCTCTGTATACCAATGACTGCATCTCCAATGATCCATCTGTTAAACTACTGAAGTTCGCAGATGACACAACAGTGATTGGTCTCATTCGAGACAATGACGAATCCGCATATAGACGAGAGGTCGAACGACTAGCCTTGTGGTGCAACCAAAACAATCTGGAACTGAACACACTCAAAACCGTAGAAATGGTGGTAGACTTTAGGAGAAACCCTTCCATACTTCCACCTCTCACAATACTAGACAACACAGTATCAACAGTAGAAACCTTCAAATTTCTAGGTTCTATCATATCGCAAGATCTCAAATGGACAGCTAACATCAAAAACATCATTAAAAAGGACAACAAAGAATGTTCTTTCTGCGCCAACTCAGTAAGCTCAAACTGCCCAAGGAGCTGCTGATTCAGTTCTACAGAGGAATTATTGAGTCTGTCATTTGCACCTCTATAACTGTCTGGTTCGGTTCTGCAACCCAACAAGAAAACACAGACTTCAGAGGATAATTAGAACTGCAGAAAAATAATTGCTACCAACCTGCCTTCCACTGAGGACCTGTATACCGCACGAATCAAGAAGAGGGCCGTGAAAATATTTACAGATCCCTCGCATCCTGGACATAAACTGTTTCAACTCCTACCCTCAAAACGACGCTATAGAGCACTGCACACCAGAACAACTAGACACAAGAACAGTTTTTCCGAAGGCCATCACTCTGCTAAACAAATAATTCCTCAACACTGTCAGACTATTTACTGAATCTGCACTACTATTAATCTTCTCATAGTTCCCATCACCAATCTCTTTCCACTTATGACTGTATGACTATAACTTGTTGCTGGCAATCCTTATGATTTATATTGATATACTGACCATCAATTGTGTTGTAAATGTTGTACCTTGATGAACGTATCTTTTCTTTTATGTACACTGAGAGCATATGCACCAAGACAAATTCCTTGTGTGTCCAATCACATTTGGCCAATAAAAATTCTATTCTATTCTATTCTATTCTATTCTATTCTATTCTATTCTATTCTATTCTATTCTAAAATGTCTGTAGATATTTTCTCAGCCCTCTTTCTGGCTCGTGCAGTATACAGGTCCTCAATGGAAGGCAGGCTGGTAGCAATTTTTTTTTCTGCAGTTCTAATTATCCATTGAAGTCTGTTCTGTCCTGTTTGGTTGCTGTGCCAAACCAGACAATTATAGAGTTACAAATGACAGACTCAATAACTCCTTTGCAGAATTGTCTCAGGAGATCCTTGGGCAATCTGAGGTTTCTGAGTTGTATTGTATTGAAGCCCAAAACTCAATCTACTGATCTTTGGGTTTCAAAGATAACTATCAATATTTCTATACATGTCCAGGCTACTTTTAACTCAGTTCAGATGTTGACTTTCAATGTTCAGTCCAACATGAGATCATCAGATTCTACATGAGATAGAACCCCAGTTGAGACATCTGAAGGCCCAGGATCATGTAGATGTGTCTTTGTGGACATAAAATGTCTCCTCTGCTTTGTCTTGAAGACCTAGCCATGAAATCCTGCAAATCTTAAATTTCCTGAAACTCTTAGGCAACTGAATTACTTTTGTCTAAAAAAGTATTTGTCTAAAAAAGAAATGTGGATGGCTCCTGGTGTCTCCTTGCCTGATTATGTTTTAATATGGAAACTATCCAAATACTGAATTGAAAATTGGAGATGGTTTAGTCCTTCTGCCTAGGTTGGAGATGAGATTTATCTAAGGGCCACCCAACTGAGTGAACGGTGTTCTTCAAGAAAGAACAGATTAACACTGGAAAGGGTGTGTTTTTGTAGGGGTTATTCTTTTCTAAATAGTCAATCCTTGATTCTCATATGTTCAACCTGCATCTGATTAACTGCTCTTCATTACACACATAATCATGATTTATCTGTTTCTGAAATATGTGACAAGAAAACATGACTACCTATCCTGCTTGTCTTAGAGGTATCAGCACCCCTGTATTCACATCTTATCGATAGATAATACAAATATTTTTCATCAGAGGTCATTGATGCTTAATTGCATTGTATTCTTCAGTGGTTTCCATTTCAAAGTCCTCTATTTCACTCTGAGGGTGTTTCCAGATCACTGGTTAATAGTTTTATTAAGTTAATTATTATCTTTCAACATTTTATTGCCACAGATTATAAAGTGGAAGAAAACAACTCCAGTATTCCCAGAAATTTGCCATCTGATTGGCAAAACTATTGCAATATGTACAGGAAAATATGGTGCCACAAAATAGAAACGACTGCAACACAAGATAAGAAAAAGTAGGAAGAGTAATCGGCTATAAATAATAGTTGGGTGGCAAACTCCAGAGCCAATTCACACACTGGCCTGGACTTTTGGTTGATTTTAAATCCATTTGTAGTCTTGCAAATTAAAACAGGATTAACCAATATCCCATAGGCAGTGATAAATTGGGCTTGGATTTCTGCTGAGACTAAATCCTGCAGTTGAACTGGTTTATTCGTTTTCTTTTCCAGTTTGGCAGATTATAGTAGCATGGAGGAATGTGCTTGGAAGTAAAAATAAAATTACATTCTGGGCATCATGTTCATGTATGTTGCATGTATGAGAGCACTGTGAATTCATTGCAGAAAGCGGCAACTTTTTAAATAGCATTTTTATCTTCTCCCTTCTGTTTCTATTGTCTATCTCAGAGTTTTTTCAAACTTGGCAAGCTTAAGACCTCAACTCCCAGAATTCCCCAGCAGCATTAAAGCCTTAGTAAGACCACACCTGGAATATTGCATCCAGTTTTGGTCACCACATTATAAAAAAGATGTTGAGGCTTACGAAAGAGTGGAGAGAAGGGCAACCAAGATGATTAAGGGCCTGGAGACTAAAACCGATGACCAATGGTTGCAAGAATTGGGTATGGCTAGTCTAGAGAAAAGAAGGGCTATGGGCGACATGATAGCAGTGTTCTAATATTAGAGGGGCTGCCACAAAGAAGAGGAGGTCAACCTATTCTCTGAAGCATTAGAAGGCAAGACAAGAAATAATGGTTGAAAACTAATTAAGGAGAGAAGCAACCTGGAACTAAGGAGAAACTTCCTAACAGTGAGGACAATTAACAGGTGGAACAGAAGTTGCCTTCAGAAGTTATGGATGCTCCATCACTGGAGCCTTTTAAGAACAGACTGGACAGCCACTTGTGTGAAACCATATAGGGTCTCCTGCTTGAGCAGGGGGATGGACTAGAACAGCGGTCACCACCTGGTGGTCCATGGACCACTGGTGGTCCGTGAGAAATTTTTGGTAGTCCCCAGATAAATTATTTGCATTTTTTATATTGCACTAAATCAGGGGTCCTTAAAATACAGCCCCTGGGACTGTATGTTGTGCAATGAACATTTGTGTTGCTGAAGAGAGTCTCCCCCTTCGGGCTCTTCTTGCATGAGTTGGAGGGGGCAGAAATTCCAACTTGGGGTCTGCTTCAGCCTCCTGGTGATGGGCTTTGTGTGAAGGCTGGAGGGAAGAGCCGCTGGTGGCAAAAAGCCGGAGGGACTCGTTCCAGTGGGACTGCATCATGGCCTGGAACTGGCTGACCATCTCAGCCTGCTGAGTCTCTAGGCTCTGGTACCTGGCCTTGCACTCCTGCTGGTTTTCCCTCTGTTTGGAAAGCCTATACTTGTAGTCCTCAGTGAGGCTTCTGCTAAGCCTCCTTCTCGGTCAGATCCAATTTGAACTGAGCCAGCTGTTTGGCAACTCTTTCTCATGGTGGCTGCTTAGCTCCAGCAACTGGTTCCCGTTGGGGCCCTAAAGAGGAATAGCAAGTAGAGGCTGGCAAGGCACCCCTCGATGTGAGGGACATTGAGTTGGCCACGCCCATCCATCCACATTATCACCTCGCCACACCCACCCAACCGGTCATTAGGCAGATCATATTAGTGGTCCACGGGATTTAAAATTATGAATTTAGTGGTCCCTGAGGTCTGAAAGGTTGGTGACCCCTGGACTAGAAGACCTCCGAGGTCTCTTCCAACTCTGTTATTCTGTATTTTGTATGTTTGTCTATTTTTCATGCTTGTGGCAATCATGGATTTTATTGTATAATAGCTTCCTCAAGTCTCTCTTCAATGGTTCTTTCATATCAAGGTCATTTCTAAATTGCAATACAATAGCTAAATGATTTTCAATCTCCTGTTCTAGCAGAATCTCCCTGTGCTCTTCTGTTGTTTCTAAAGACCTGCTGAAGCAGCAGGCAAAAGAAGCGGTGGGAGAAAGGGACATCAGCAAGTATTGCACGGACATTCTGCAAATACAGACCTCTTTACATCGCAGCCATTTTGTTTTGAGTTGCCCTTCCAGAATCCAAATGGACAGAGGAGAATAGTTGTAGCTCAGGGTTGAACTGTGGGGTCTGCGTTGCTCTCTGAGTTTGGTGGTTTTTCTTGCAGACATTTTATTACCAAACTAGGTAACATCATCAGTGCTCAAAGGGAATTGGCTTTACTCTATGTTTATGTACAAGTGGCTTGCCCTGTAAATGTTGGTGGGAATCTTGGCAGTTGCTGAATTGGGCTATTGTTTACGGTTAGCTTTTGTCTCAGTTGATAAATCTTTGTTTGCTCTACCCCACTTCCCTCTAGCATTGATGCTATTGGGTAATGAAATGTCTGAAAACAACGAAGCTCAGGGAGCATCAAGGACCCACAGTCCTCCTCCTCCTCTTCCTCTTCCTCTTCCTCCCTCCCTCCTCCCAAACTCCCCTCTTCTCTAGCACTGATGATGTTACCTACTTTGGTAATGAAACATCTGCAAGAAAACCATCAAGCTCCGAGAGCATCAAGGGCCCCTTGGAATCCATACTGTTTTGGTGGGGTAAACAGGATCCCCATAATACTCACCACCAGTGTGTCCTCATACACATACCCATAGTAGGGTGTGCCCACAAAAATTGGTGGTGTGTCTTGAATATCCTCAACATTGATTGTGATGGTAGTTGTGGCTGAAAACACCTTGTGATTCCCATGAAGCTTTCCACCACCATCCTGGCAGACAAAAATAATTCCAAGATTGTAATAAACCACTGGATCAATCCAAAATTGATATAGGATCACTAAGTTACGCTCATTGTTCTGTCCCCCTCCGCAGTCTGGGAGACACGAGCGATGACTTAATTAGCCGGCAACTATCAGCTTTGGCAGCAAACTAGCGAGCATCTGCCAAGTGTCTCTGTTATCTCTCTTGATGCCAATGAGTCAGCCAGGAAACCAGGAACAAACAGGACTTCAGCTCTAATTCTCCCTCTACGCAGTTGATTTGCTCGCTTGCTGCTTTTATATCCTGTGGGGTGTGGCTCCATGACTCAGCACTTCCTAGGCCTGCCCCACCCCTGCTTCTGTTGTTCCCGCCTCTCCTGCCTATGAAACCTAGGGTCCAGCCAGGCCTGATTGCCATCAGCTGGGTCTGGAGGCGTGGCCTGGGGGGGAAGAGTCAGGGGATGGAGGCCTCGTTATCTCCTCCACCTGGCCTGCCTCTGGCTCCTGGAGCTGAGCCAGGGAAGCCGGTGCTCCAAAGGTAAGTCCTGATGGCTCTTCCTCCTCACTTTCCTCCTCACTTTCTGGCAGGGGGCCCAGCTCGGGGGGCGCAGACACAACACTCATCCTAACAGCACCAACCAACCCTTTCTCTTTGCTTAGTCTCAAACGATCCTTGGAAAAATCAGATCTTTAGTGGCTTCTCGAATATCAGCAGGGATCATGCTGGTGTCCAGCTGTAATACAGGAGCTCTTGCAGAAGATGTTGGCCACTGAGTCCCTTCCCCAAAATCTGAATATGACCATCTATGTTGCCATCAGAAACGTACAGGTTTAAGGCAACTTTTCTCAAGATAGTGTCCTTTGACTGACATGTCTAGATCAGGCAGTTCACAGAAGTTCAAGGATGAAAAAGATCAAAGATCGCCAGTTTATCGTTAGAAATTGTACCATTTTCCATGATGTACACATCTGGTTTACCATTACGAGTTTACCCCTTTGAGGAATATATTTTACCTTAGCCACTGCAGTCACAAAAAAAGTTCTTGCTTTTTCGTAGTCGAGGTTGATCCCTGTTTTGATGCGAAGGACGCCGCTGTGACGATCTATGGTAAATTTATTTGTATGGATATTCTGGAAGAAAGAAATGGGAAAGAAAGAAAGAAAGAAAGAAAGAAAGAAAGAAAGAAAGAAAGAAAGAAAGAAAGAAAGAAAGGAGGAAGGCAGGCAGGCAATATTGTACTTGCTATAATCAATTGGTTTTGCATAGAAGGAGCCAGTGATGTCTCCTTTTGAACTTGAGGGACTCTTACCTTTTTCAAGATAAGACTCTCTCAAGTTGAACTTGACTTTCAAAGACATCATTAACACAATCATTTTGGGCAGGCAAACTGGCAAGGCCCTTTAGGATGAAACGTTGACCATTTCTACCCTGCCCATCTTCTATTTTGCAAAAATGGGGACACAAATCCCAAAGATCAGGAAGCAGGACATGTCCCACCATTCTTTCACTATATCAGATGAAAGGCATGTTATTTTCTTCTGCAGGAGAGAGAAAATGAAATTTTGCACCGTGACAATTGAGAGTTCAAGGATCCTTTGTAAACAGCATCGATTGGTGATATTTGAGAGACAGCCTCCTATTTATGGAACCAAATGCTTACCAGTTCTTTTTGCTGTCCCTTTCCTAATGCTTGTGTGGATCCCCAACACCCTGGCTAGATTGTCTAAGATCTACAGTAGGAAGAAAGGATTGGTGACCTCAGATTCCTTTTTCATCCATTTGTATTCACAGATTTCTGCCAATCATAATTTGGCTCTAACAGTGAAAAGAAGTCTGTGTAGCCCTCAGGTGTTCTTCAAACACCTTGAGATTCAGAAGGGACCATTTTCAGTTGGGTGAATTTTCTTTTGTTTTCTTTCAAATATAATAGAAGAAACAGAAGAAAGTGGGAAATGCTTGCATATCTAATCCAACCCTAAATCCCTAATCCTTTCTTAAATGACAAGTTCACCCCAAAACTCCTTTCAACATTCATGGGTATTTATGAAGAACATTAGAGGGAGAACAATGGTTTAGATTCCTTGCCCCACCAGATAAGGACTTTTGGATGACAGAGGACTGCGGGCTATTTTTTTATGTATTAAAACATGGATTTCCTAATTTTAGAATTTCCTCCTTCTATTCCTGTTCAGCTCATCAAAAACGAAGGAAGATACAACACAACATAGTAATTCAGATTTTAAATTTAACTTATAGTATGTCAGTGCATGAGAGTTCATGAATTGGAATAGACATGGTAACAGGTCAGCCAATGGGGACTGTTTGGTGACCCAGAGGGCTCGAAGCCTGGCTGTGGCTTAGCTTGACTGATTTGTATAAAAGGGTTGGTTTGCCCTTGCAATATAGCCTTTGTATTATTTAGCTTCTGCGTTTCTGTCTTTTGGGTTCTGGTTATGGCTTCTGCTGTATGGGTATTATATATAAAGGAGTTTCTTATATAAATGAATACTGCTGAATTATTTACTTGTGTGCTGGTTGGATTGCTGCAAGCTCTAACACAATACAACCAGTAAGAAGGAGAGAAAATCACAGTCAGTCTTAAGCAAAACCAAACAGCATTTTTCAAAAAGTTTCAAAGAAACAGAGATCTCCTAAAGTGGTAGTAGAGACCTCAGAAAATAAATATGAACTTAAACATCAGGATGAGCTTGTGAGGAGGACTCTGCTTTAAGAGAAAAAGAGTAAAAAACCAGAAGATTCCTTTGAGAAAGAATGAATCATCTTCCTCTCTATCTTGGCCAAGAGCAAAATTTGGCTTGGCTTGTGTGCTGCTCCCATTAAGGAGATTACATTTAATCCTCCTTAAATCTGTGTACTTTCAAAAGAAGCTACTCGATCAGTTGTCCTAGATCTACTCCGATGCTACAGTAATTGGTTTCTTGACATTTCCTAAGTTTTTAAATTAGGCAAGAAACAACATTATTCTGCCATGAGATTTTGTTCTTATCTTTTAAATTATACTAGATTAGATAACAATCAACGTTATTTTATTTGGATTTTTAGTTTTGGTAATGAATAAACTCATCTTGGCAATCCTGCATTCAAAAATAAACTCCTCCACCGCAAAAAACAGTAAATGTGAGTTGCTCCAGGGCTAAAAATTATAAAAATGCTTTCATCCCCACATCAGGCAAAAAAACACAAACCAGTTTGGCTCTTCTCTTTACCTTCCTACCTTGAAGGAAGGAAGGAAGGAAGGAAGGAAGGAAGGAAGGAAGAACTGAGTGATTTGTGTGAGTGTAAACTGCAAAAGCCTTGCAATTACCTTTCCTTTTGAAAGACCTGAAGCTAGATACCTAGATTTGTAGTGATTCATTAGGATCCACAAATGGGGGGAAAGGCCACCTCTAACCTCCATGCGTCCACAATATATTCCTGTGTTTTCAGCTACAGTGCTCTTAAGTCAGAATCAGAGGAGCTCAGCTCCTGAACAGAAATCTCAATGTTAGGAGCTGAGTCCCTCCCTCCCTCTCTCCCTCTCCCTCCCTCCCTCCCTTCATCTGCCCTTCTTCTCTAGGACAGCATCTCTCTGGTTTCCTCCCTGATAATGTTCTAACCATCTTTCAAAACCTGGCTCATGAGCCCAAAGTTGTGCATTTGTTTCTTTCAGAGGTGCACAACCCATTTCTTTTTTATCTCTTTGTTCTTTACTTTTTAAAAACCTGCAAGCCATCCGGAATGGTTGGTCCCCTTCTAAGTGGAACAAAAACCAAAGGGCCCAAAGACTCCATGTCTTAAATGCAGCTTTACCTGCAAGAAATAGTTGATGCTGCCTCCTGAGCCTGTGTCTCTGTCCACTGCTTCGATTTTAAAGATGCTGCTCCCAGCCGGCGTGTTCTGAAAATCCAGGAAAGAGTTGAATTGGACTTGAAAGCAAGAACGAAAATAGCAAGAGATGGGATGGAAGAATATAGTGACCAAAGGTGGAGGGGTCAGAGAAAAAGTAGGCAAGAGGAAGCGACTAATAAAGGAGAAGTCCGCACTACCTGCTGGAGAAGGAAACAATGGGAGGTCCTACTGAGATGAAACCACCAAACAAATACAAGGAATGTAACGTCTTCTCCATCCCCACAACCTTCACAGTGATGAAAGGAGGAAATAGGAAAGCAACCACTCAGTTGTAGATTTCCCAAGAAAAATTACACATGACAATGATGTAACATTTGATAGAAATGACCTGTAGAACTGGACCTTCTCAAATATATGTATATGTTGGTTAATACAAACCCAATCACATACCTCCTCCTCTTCCTCTTCCCCTCCCCCTCCTCCTCCCACTATCCTTTTCTCTATCCCCTCCCCCCACTTTTGTAGTGGACATACCTGCTTCCTAATAACCACATGAGGTGGGTTGGCCTGTGAGACAGAGAGAGAGAGAGAGAGAGAGAGAGAGAGAGAGAGAGAGAGCAACTGCTCCAATGTCACCCAGCTGGCTTTCATGGCTAGGACAAGACTAGAACTCGTAATCTCCTGGTTTCTAGATCAGCATCTTACCACTAAGCAAACTGGCTATCATATTAGTGTAGTAGCTTTGTCCCTCATGAAGCTTCATCATTCCAGCTACCCAGGAGTCCAAACAAAATCCACCAACCTCTTGGACTTGAACGATGTAAGGTGTGTTGATGAATTCCGGTTTCTCATCATTTGCATCTGTTATAACGATTCTGACCTTCTCAGCCACCTAAAGTTGAACATGTGAACAGTTCAGCCAGGCAGTGTGACTGACACAAAGTCTTGTGCATGCTTGCTTGCTTATTGCATCCTAGTCTACTGGTAATAGATGAAAGAAATACCGTGGTAACAAAGGACTACAGTATAAAGATGGAAAAATACACCCTGGAGATTTAAGCGATCGGGATAGTAACAGCAGTGAGTCTTCTGAAGGTCTTATTGGTTACATTCAAGGAAGTGTATTATGTTCAGAACAAATGAGAAAAATTCAAATTAATGGCTTTTTTTTAAAAAAAAAATCTGAACATTTTAAAGGAGAGAATAGCTCAATAGCAAACATCTTAGAGAAGTTTCAGATCAGGCAGCAAAATCTGAAAGATTTCTGAGATTTTAGAGAATTCAAAATACCACAGCTAAACTCAGTGTCAAAATACCACAGCTAAACACAGTGTCAGTGTGAGAGACCTTCCAATTTTCCCCAATATGTGAAACCATAGAGTTGTATTGCTCATGCTGAGCTATAGCTGGTTTTAACTAGACCAGGGGTCTGCAAACTTGGCTCTTTTAAGACTTGTGGACTTCAACTCCCAGAGTTCCTCAGCCAGCAAAACTGGCTGAGGAACTCTGGGAGTTGAAGTCCACAAGTCTTAAAAGAGCCAAGTTTGCAGACACCTGAACTAGACTAGTGACAAAGCCATCAGAGCATAGGTCACGCCCAATACTAAGCTACAAATCACAACTAGAAAATGGCATTGGCCGACTTCACACCTCATAGCGAAGCCTAAATTAAACCAACCACATGACACCTTGGTACCTTGTGCGACATTTATTTGAACAAGAGTGTAAGGACATAGCCCAGTTAGAACTGGGTTTCCAGGTGAAGTCAGAAAGTAGATCAATAAGGATTCAGGGAAACTCCAAGTTCCCCATCCATGGTCCATACACTCCAATACGCAAATATGCAAAAAATAAATTTATATTCTTAATAGTTTTGAAGACCAAATGAATGAGTGAATCAAAGATCCTGAGGTAGGATGGACAGGTAGGATGTAGGATGGACAGGGAAGAACATAAGATTGAAGTCAAGGAAATGAATTTTCAGGATAGCCTCATGATCACCCAAAGAAATACATATCAATGAATTCAAAGAATTTTGCCGATTTAAAGAATATTGCCGGAACCATGTTACTCTCTGGTGACCTTCTTTCACTCCTTGAGTAAAACAGCTTCTTGTCACAAAGATCTCCTAATGTGAATATTTGGCTTCTGTCTGGTAATCAGAAGCTGGACTGAATTTATAACTATAGAATCAGCTTTTAAGAGATTTATCCTGGCAATGGATAACAACAAGATGATTCATTGTCACCCAGATTTGAAAATAGATATGGGATGATTCAATTTGCAGTTTCACGACTGCAGCCCAAGCAGTGATGTGTGACCCAGTTAAAATGGAGTGAGGCTAGGTAAAGGAACGGCTGGGCCCAGATTCAGACCTTAGTCATCTTAGAACAGGACTTAAGGTCAATCGATCAGAGTAGAGCTAGAAGGGAACTTGGAGATCTTCTAGTCCAATCCCCTGCTCAAGCAGGAATACCATTCTGGACAAATGGCTGTCCGGTCTCTTCTTAAAAACCTTCACTGTAGAAGCACCCACAACTTCTGAAGGCAAGCTGTTCTACTTCTTAATTGTTCTCACTGTTAGGAAATTCCTCTCCAGTTCCAGGTTGCTTCTCTCCTTAATTAGTTTCCATCCATTGTTTCATGTCCTGCCTTCTGGTGCTTTGGAAAATAAGTTGAGCCCCTTTGTGGCAACCCCTCAAATACTGGAATACCCGCTATCGTGTCCCACTTGGTCTTTCTTTTCTCTAGACTAGTCATACCCAATTCATGCAACCATTCTTCATATGTTTTAGTCTCCAGGCCTTTAATCGTCTTGGTTGCTTAGTTGCTTAGGTGTGAAGCAGTAGTGGGTTGCTACCGGTTCGCCCTGGACTGGGTGAACTGTTAGTGGCAGCGGTGGGAGACTCCTCCCATCCGCTAGGATGTTTCTGCGCATACACAGAAGCATTGCACACGTGCACAAGCTGGTAGCGACAGGTTTTTGAAACCCGCCCCTGGTGTGAAGCACACTTTATCGCTATGAAATGAAACATCTGTAATTATTGAAAGCCCCTTCCTATTGATATACTCACTGTGCTTAAGCCATCGGAAATATTAACCACCGCTTCGATCTCATCTTGTGTCTGAGGATGTAAAGAAGGGTGTATTATAGCAATTGTTCATAACAATAAACACCTAATTTCTCTTTGCTTTGGATTTAATAAAAAATAGGCAACGCAATCCCACAACATAAATGCTACAGTGCAAATTCACACAGGAGTATCTGAGTCTCTGTCCAGAACCAAGTCTTGTAAATTCAATAGGGCAGGGGTCCCCAACCTTGGCAACTTCAAGCCTGGAGGACTTCAACCCCCAGAATACCCCAGCCAGCTGGCTGGGGCATTCTGGGAGTTGAAGTCCACCAGGCTTAAAGTTACCAAGGTTGGGGACCCCTGCAATAGGGCTTACCTTTAGGCAAATATCTCTATACGGGTAGTTCTCAACTTACAACCACAATTGAGCCTGAAACTTCTCTTGTTAAGTGAGACATTTGTTAAGTGAGTTTTGCCCCATTTTGTGACCTTTTTTGCCCCAGCCAATAAGGGAATCATTGCAGTTGTTAAGTAAAGATAACATGGCTGTTAAGTGAATCTGGTTTCCCTTTAACTTTGCTTGACAGAAGGTCATAAAAGTTGATCATATGATCCCGGGACATTGCAACCATCACAAATATGAGTTTCTGCACAGGTGTGGAAGAGTTGCGCGTGTGTGTGAGTGCGCACAACCATGAGTGAACCAGTAGCAACGGGTTTTGAAACCCACCCCTGGGTTGTAAGCGTGAACGTCTGTCCTGTCACTTTTTTTAGTGCTGCTGTAACTTCCAACAGTCACTAACTAAACTGTTGTAAGTCAGGGACTACATGTATTTACCCGAGAGTAAGCTTCAGTGATCGTGAACAGGTGACAAATTAGTTCTTTCAGTTTCTGAAGAAATTATACAATAACTTAGAACTGGCCAGAAATAATCCAATAATCAGCCAAAAATAATCCAAATTACTCCGCAAAAGGAGGCGGCCATGAAAAATAACACAAATATTTGTCATAACTAGGATCTGGTGATGCTGGCTGTATTATTATCATAGATTCAGCTGTGGATAGCAATTGAAGTTAGAGCGCCCAGGGTGTTCTGTCCCCCTCGCCTCAGTCTGAGCGATGACTTAATTAGCAGGCAACTATCAGCTTCTGGCAGCAAACTAGTGAGCGTCTGCCAAGTGTCTCTGTTATCTCTCTTGATGCCAATGAGTCAACCAGGAACAAACAGTACTTCAGCTCTATTTAAGCAGTTGATTTGCTTGCCACGAAGGGGTATAGCAACCCTTGCTGCTTTTATATCCTGTGGGGTGTGGCTCCATGACGCAGTACTTCCTAGGCCTGCCCCACCCTTGCTTCTGTTGTTCCCGCCTCTCCTGCCTATGAAACCTAGGGTCCAGCCAGGCCTGATTGCCATCAGCTGGGTCTGGAGGCGTGGCCTGGGGGGAAAGAGTCAGGGGACGGAGGCCTCATTATCTCCTCCACCTGGCCTGCCTCTGGCTCCTGGAGCTGAGCTAGGGAAGCCGGTGCTCCAGAGGTAAGTCCTGATGGCCCTTCCGCCTCACTTTCTGAGTCACTTTCTGGCAGAGGCCCCGGCTCGGGGGGTGCAGACACAACACAGGGTTCTTTAACTGCTAAGAGACATTTGAATATTTATTTTAGCAACAAAGGTACATTTGGCCCGAACCGCATGAGAGTAGAAATGGACGGAGCATTTCTATCCTTGAGCAAGAATAAGGCCCATGAATGTAACAGGGAGAAGAATTCTAGACGGCAGCTCTATGGGGAACTTCTTTCAAACGTTTTGAAATATCTAATCATCTGATTTCCTCAGCTCCATCCCTTTTTGGAATGTTAAATAGCCTAAGATCTCTACCACCAAGATCTCTACCGCAGCCATGGGAGAATAAGATTTTGAAAAAGATCCTTCTGGGCTATACCTCTCGATCAAGCTCTGCAATCAGGGTAACATTTCCATAGTTTTCATCCACAGCAAAGTATTTTTTTGCTCCGGCCTCGAAGGTCATGCCATAGGTTATCGGATCTCCTTCTGGATCGGTTCCATTTAGTGTATACACATGCGTACCTACAACAGTAAGAGTTTTTGATTATTATTTTGTTTGTACAGCTTCTCAAAGGTTTTTCAAATCTTTTGCTTAAGAGTTGACATTATTATTGTATTGTTAAGGCAGCTATTATGGAAATTATGCTAATCACTAATTTGTAATGTCCGTCACTCTGGAAAGTCAGTTCTGAAGTTATCCATCTATTTGGGGTTACTTCTGCAGGTGTGTTTATTGACCAGGTGTGTATTTCTGTGCCATTGAGTCTGATTTGACTCCTGGCAACTCTCTGAAAACATCTCTGCAGGGTTTTTTGGCAAGATTTCAGAAGGGGTTGGCCATTTCCTCCTTCCTAGGGCTGAGAGAGTGTGGCTGCTCCAAGGTCACCCAGCTGGCTTTCTGCCTAGGACGGGACTAGAATTCCAGGTCTCCCGGTTTCTAGCCTAACGCCTTAGTCACTACACCCAATTGCCTTCACTGGTTCCATCGGCCAACTGAACTTGACTGACCACAGAAAAGCTAAGCAGGGCCAGGCCTGGTTAATATTTGGATGGAATTTAAGGTGGAATTCATTCCTCAGAGTTTTACTTGCAACAATCATTAGCTGAGATAGGTTGGACCAGGTGTGAAATGCTCCCGAATCGGACCGGCTCGCGCAATCTGGTAGCGATGGCGGCTGCTGGTTCGGAGGACCGGTAGCAAAAATCCCAGGCTGAGCCGCACCATCAGCAGAGGGTTCTTTTTTTTACTTTTAAAAGCCGGTTTTGCTTCAGCCGAAACATGCCTTTAAAAGTAAAAAAAAGCCTTTGAGGATCCCGCCCCTCAGCTGAGATCAGCAGAGACTTTAAACTTAAAAAGAAAAAAAATTAAAAGTCTCCTCTGGAGATCTCACCTGAGTTCCTCATCAGCAGAACCTTACTTGTACTCTTACTTGTAGAAAACGTGTTTTCTACAAGTAAGAGTAGAGATTCTAAGGCACTTACCTGATTACTGATGAATGCATGGCTCTTTTTCCAGCCCGAAAGCAGTTTCACTTTCAGCCAGACAGAATCAATCGCTTAGCTAATCTATTTCCTCGGTGATCAGCTGGCTGGCTTTGCTGGCTGAGGAACTCTGGGATTTGAAGTCCACAATAAAATAAAATAAAATAAAATAATAAAATAAAATATTTGTGCAGCTTTCTGAGATTTGATGTGTTTCTGTAGTGTTTCACTCTAACTACACAAACACACAAAATCTCAGAAAGCTGTATGTGGCATTTTGTGTGTGTGTCTGTGTGTGTGTCTGTGTGTGTGTGTGTAAAGTGTGAAAGTTGGTTTTTGAGCTTTTTGTGGCTGTGTGAAGTGTGAAGTGCAGCTGCTTTTACATTGTGTGTGAGTCAGTTGTGTTGTGTTGTGTGTGTGTAAAGTGTGAAAGTTGGTTTTTGGTACCTCTTATTGTTTTTTATACTTTGTTAATTATTTTTATTATTTATTGTTATTGGCCACGCCCACCCAGTCATCTGACCACCAAGCCATGCCCACCACTTAAGCCACGCCCACAGAACCGGTAGGGAAAATTTTTAGATTTCACCCCTAGGTTGGACTGAGAGAGAGAGAGCTTCCATAACTCAGAGTAGATTCCAGCTTGGATCTCTGGGGTGACAGTCTGAATCTTGATCACTACACCACACCGATTCTCCTGTTCTTGTCTTCTAATGGCTCAGTCTGGAATTATCCATTATTTAAAAAAAAACAATGAGTAAAAATAAAGCTGGATCAGGACATTCAAAATGAGAGGAATGGGACGAGGTGTCTTCGTAAAAAATTATCTCCCAGATAATTGAAGCTGATAAAGTCAGTCCTAGAGGAGATCAACCCTGACTGCTCTTTAGAAGGCCAGATCCTGAAGATGAAACTCAAATACTTTGGACACCTAATGAGAAGGAAGGACTCACTAGAGAAGAGCCTAATGCTGGGAACGATTGAGGGCAAAAGAAGGAGGGGACGACAGAGAACGAGGTGGCTGGATGGAGTCACTGAAGCAGTAGGCGTGAGCTTAAATGGACTCCAGAGGATAGTAGAGGACAGGAAGGCCTGGAGGAACCTTGTCCATGGGATTACGATGGGTCAGACACGACTTCGCAACTAACAACAACATAATTGAAGCCAGTTGAAATGGTTCATCAATCCTTCGATGAACTCCTTGTGGTCAGCTGATTCTTTGGAGAAAGACACTTTCGTCCAAATTATGCAAGCATAATTTCCTTCCAGTTGACAAAGGAAGGTTTCAGAACCTCATTGTTATGGGGCAGAAAAATGCTGTAGGAGATAAATCGAGGTATGTACCAAAAAGTGTGGATCAAGTATGGTCAGAGCTTTTTAGACTCACTCTCAGTCATGGCAGTCAGGGATTAATTGAGCTGTTCAATCATGTAGAGACGAAGGAAAAAAATATAGTGTGAAATGCAAGGTCTTCTCTCCAAGACAAATGAGGGACATGGCTCTATAAAATCCTATAGATTTTAGATCGTTAGGATTAGGATCATCCTCTATAATGTGATGATCCTAATCCTAACGAACTCTGATGATGTTACTTAGTTGGGTAATGAAACGCCTGCAAGAAAACAACCAAGCTCAGAGAGCACCAAGGACCCTCACGTCAATCCTCAGCTACAAATATTCTCCTTTATTGATACCCAATCCTAACCTTCAAGCACGTTTCCTGACCCCAAGCAGGAAAGAACATTATGGGGTGAAAATTAAGCCAAAGCGAACCCCTCATAACCATGGATTGTCAGGAAATCTTAATAAAAACAAAACAAAACCCAGTGTTATAAGTGTGCCTTATAGAAATAAGATTTTTTTCAAAGAATTGAATTTGTCCATTTATTGGGAAATTGAAGGACCTTTCAAAACCACAAAAATGTCCTCCCAAAACATTTTTTCCTGCTACATTCCCCTGAAGTTGTTTTCAATCTGTCCCTAGTTAAAGGATCAGGCAGGGTTGAGTCATCCAGAGCTGAGCTGGTGTTAAATATGTCCTTCCTTCCCATATTCTGACACCATCCAAGAGTGCATGAATTATTGGGTAATGTTTATATTCCCAAAAAGAGAGGTGATAAAAAACCAACCAACCTGGGAATGGCAACAGGGACAGCACATTTTGTGCTTGTCAGAGGTTTTTGAAAACTTGTGGGTGGCTAAAGAGGCCTTTAACACCACAGTGGGGAAAGACAGAAGCATAGAATCAAAACCATGTGAAGTATTAGTACCTCTTTGTAAAGCCTTACTTAGATCACACCTGTCTTACTGCATCTAGTTTTGGCCATCGTATTACAAAAAAGATGTTGAGACTTTGGAGAAAGTGCAGAGAAGAGCAACTAGGAGGATTAAAGGCCTGGTGGCTAAAACATAAGAAGAACTGTTGTGGGAATTGGGTCCGGCTAGTCTAAACAAAAGAAGGACTAGAGGGGACATGATAGCAGCCTTCAAGTATTTGAGGGGCTGCCACAAAGAAGAGGGAGTCAAACTATTCTCCAAAGCACCTGAGGGCAGGACAAGAAACAATGGATGGAAACTGACCAAGGAGAGAAGCAACCTGGAACTAAGGAGAAATTTCCTGACAGTGAGAACATTTAACCAGTGGAATGACTTGCCTGCAGAAGTTGTAGGGGCTTCATCACGGGAGGTTTTTAATAAGAAACTGGACAATCACTTATCTGAAATGGTACAGAACCTCATGCTTGAACAGGAGGTTGGACTAGAAGACCTCCAAGATACCTCCAGGTCTATTCTGATTGATTGATTGATTGACCCTAAAACTCAGAAGGAAGCGGAACTATTTTACCTTCACTGCATTGAAGGGGTTTGCTTAGCAATGTGATGAAAACTGTTGGAGCAGATGAAAGGTTAATCTGCATGACCTCTTTTTTTAAAAAAAAGGAAATTGGTCTTCAGTTACAGCCCAATGGAATCCACTGGTTTTGCTGAAGTGACCTCCTGCAGATGATTTGATGCTAGGATGGCTGCATGCAATCAAAATGTTAATAAAACTGGAAAGGTTGATTTCTCTATTTCTATCCTAGATCAGACGGTGTCTGGCTGATAATTTTTACACCCTCTCACCACCGACTTTCCATATCATTAACACTCTGAGAACATTTTCCAGCATGGAATTAACACCAATTAAAATCTATCTTTGGCAGCTCTTGCTGCAAAGAAGAGAAAATTAAAATTAAGGCTTATCTTTATGAGTCCAAGTGAAACTCTTGGAGAAAAATGTTCACAAAAGAGTCTTCACCAATGGAGCAGAGAACTTTTCTCCCTTGTCCATCAGTGGAGATTTAATGGTGTAAATTCACCCACATTCCCAATATAGCAAGCTATAAAGGAACCAATAAATGCTGGAAGAAATGCATAAAGTGTTTTTAGAAACCACAAGTCCTTCCGTCTTGGAAGAAATGTAGACTACCACAGGCTCAAAGCTGGTAGCTTTGCACCATCTACATCTTTTCCCAGAAGCTACCTGCCAGGCTTCTACAAAAATTCCTAAACTCAAAAGGATTTTTCTCCTACTACATTAAAGGATATCAAAACTGGGTTGTCAGACCTCGTTCGGATGGGATTACATCCTCCTGCCTTTTTGTTTGGAAAAGACCATTCTATTTTATCTCAAAGGTGCTTTTTCGAAAGGCAGCTGGACTTTGTTTTTTCCTTGAAGACATTCCACTTCTCATCCAAGAAGCTTCTTCAGTTCTGACTGAATGGTGGAGGATGGAAGGATTTATGTTCCTTGCAGTCATCTGGTCATTAGCTCTCTTTCTGAGAGTCGTTGAGGTTTATCTGTGCCCTCAGGGTCACCTGAATAGTGCAAATGGGTGTGGAACCTTCTTGGAGCTGCTGAAAGGACCGTATTGTAAACAGGAGACAGGTGGAGTCATATCCCTCCCACTCTGCTGAGAGCAAGAGAGCTGTTTAATCTTAATGTAGATGGCCTCTTTGACCCCCTCTTTCAAACCAGAGCTCCTCTCTGTCCAGAATGTGGACCTAGAACTGTTCTATCTTCTGGTACCAGATACTAGTAAATGGTAACAGAGATTGACAGCACCTAATGGCTAGGCATGGCTTTGAAGCTCAGATGAAGGTAAAGGCTAGCAAAAGGAATGGAAGCCATTTCATATAATGGTGTCAGGCTAGAAGCCAGGAGAGTAGGAGTTCTAGTCCTACCTTAGGGACAAACCTAACTGGGTGTCTTTGGGTCAATCATTGTCTCTCAGCCTCAAGAAGAAGGTAAGAACAAGCCACTTTCAAAAAGGTTTATACAATGTGGTCAGGAAAACCAAATATCCATGTAGGCCCCTGGATCTGAGCTTGACTTGAAGGAGACTTAGCCCTGCAAGAAAATCCTTTGCTCTTTGTTCCAGAGTCAACTGCATGTCTATGGCAGAAATCACTGCACTCTGTGAATTTACACCTGTGAGAAATTACACTTCAATAAAGCAATTTGGACTCTGAACTGAAGAAACCTTCTGGATGAGAAGCAAATTGTTTTCAAAGAAGAAACACACAGAAGAAAGTCCAGTTGCTTTTTGGAAAAGCACCTTTGGGACAACCAAAGTGATGTGGGTGATTGAAAAGCTCTAGTGTAGACGCCCTGGGCCCTGGTTTACTTTGTCAACATGAAGAGGTGCATCAAATTCACTGTGACAAAGCCACGAGGATTCCTCAAATTCCTATGGACCAATATTGGGAGACACCAGGAGAGCAAACTGACTCCACTGAAGGCATCCACTTGGATGTTCTTCATGCTAAAGGATTCTAGGCTGAGGGATTTCTAGGCTGGGAAATCTTTACGATTTCTCAGCCTGGAAGCACTTTCGCTAACCCTGTTGGAAAACGATCTTTCCCACTTTGTTCCTTGCAGCGCTCCCTAAAAAAGGTCTCTTATTCCTTTCCCACCCTTGACCTCCTAATAATAAGTGGTCATTGAGAGAGAGAAGGAAATCTCCTCCTCCATCTGGTTTCTCTAAATGAGGACAGTGGAGAATAGTTAGAAGAACTCAGGGGCATGGAAGAAGCTTTTTCATAAAACTGGCCAGCCTCAGCTGAGTGAGCTGTCCAGAAGTGGAGCCTCCAAGCCTTCTGGATGGGAAGAAAAATTATTGCTTTGCTCTAAAATGCCAAGAAACAGCCGCTGCTTCATGGAGTACATTTGAAAAAAATGCTTTGCTTGAAGCTTTTTTATCTAAATGAAGCCCTCCTCTGAAACTTCATACAGCCCTAATATTTAGCAAAAAACTTAAATTTCCCTCTAATATATCAATCCAATACAGAAAGACTGGGCTCATGTATGAGGTTCAGATGATTAGTCTGGTTGGGTTTTAGCCCTGTATCTGAAGTCAGCTGTTCCGACATAAAAACTGAAAAAGAGTTCTAGAATAATTTATCCAGATCAGGATGGGTTGTTCCACAAAACAGTGTGCGAATCCCAGCAATAACTTTACCCAGAAATCACAAACCTATCAATGACTGCATTGAAAGATAATGTAAACTGGTAGGTAGTATTGGGTAGAGGCAAAACAATAGGCTACCTAAATTGGCCGCCATCAAGGGATCTTCAGTATAGAAGGCAAGAAGATCAATAACTCTATGGATCTTCTCTAGATTGGCACCAAATCTCTTGGGAGATAGAATCTATGAATTCTGGAAGCTGTTAGCAACCCAGTATGGGGTAGATGTTAAAGTATTGGAGTAGGACCAGGAAGTTATGTCTTCGGTCCAGCGTGGAAACTTCAGTCCTGTCTAACTCAGAAGCATTGTTGTGGGGATAAAATGAAGGAAAATCTTCATATGAGTCAGGATGAATTAATAAAATAGCATCAGCTACCCAGAGGATCCCAACTTGGAGAGGATGCCATTACAATCCCAACAAATAGGGTGCAGAAACAAAACCTCAACATTTCTGTTTTTAAACACACACAGAGGCACAAGATCACAACACTGACCCACAGCTGTATCTTCTGAGAGGCTGAAGAGGGCCATATTCCCATTATTGCTGCTGGCTCCATTGTCAAAGAAATAGGGTGCGTAATTTGCCTGAACTGTAAGTTAAGAGAAAAGAGAATTCAAGGGAGAAACATTCAATAAGTGGAAAGTTATGTTTCGTCTGTGCAGAAAGCCCAATTCAACCCCTCAGGTCTGTAGGTCTAATTCACTCATTCGTAGCTGAGAAAACTCTGAACATCTCAAAAAACCACTTGCACTACGTTGTTAACAATACAAATTGCTACGAATCTGGCAATATTTTAAATTCAAACAAAATTTAATGTAGGCACAGGAAAGGACATAAGGGAGACCTAATCTATCCCCCCAAAATGTTTGCTAATCAAATCCCCCTGAACTGCACAAGGATCCCCATATTCCATTCAACCTCCAAGGAATTCCTAAGCGATTTAAACAATGCCTCCTGAATTTTTAAAGGGACGCTTACCCCCAAATCTTTAAGAAAACAATTACTTACTTGCTACAAGAGAAGAGCAGAACCCAAGGGGGGGGGGAGAAAAAAGAGGAAAGACCCATTAGATATCATTCCATCCTTAATTTAATTTTTTTTAAAAAAAAATAGCCCATTTGAGGTTGCAAATACATCAACAGCCGAAAGGTAGAAAAGACAAGATGGGAATGAGCTAATCATCTTGCTATTTATGCCATTCTTGAGTTGAAAGTCACAATTAGCAGGAAGACCCCCAAATCTTAAACATTTGCCCGGGTTCCAACCTGCGTAGTTTTGAGAGATTTGGCTCTACTTACCCAGGCAAACATGCACCAGATTGAGAAATAAGGAGGTTGGCAAATGTCGTTCTCGCTTCATCCCCCTCCAAAGAGAGGATCCGGGGGTAGGAGAAATACCCTTCCAAGTCCCTGCTTGAAACCTTCTTCAGAAGTTGGGGGGATGAGGAATCTGGTAGAGTGGCAGGAATAGTTGCTAAGATGTTAAGCGGATGACCCGACTTAATTTTGGAGGCATTGAAAGGCGTTCCTGTCTTCCACTTAATTAGTCCAATTATTCTGCCAGCAATGGGAGATTTATTTGCAAGCATTCAGCACCTCTCTACCTTGGAACAACGTCTGTTTAGCAGCCTGCTTGCAATTGTCCAAAGAAACTCCTCCAGATTCAGAAGGCAAGTTGGCTTATCTTTTTTCCCCCCCCCTGGTGCTTTCATTTTTCTTATTCCCAACGCCGCCCACACCCCTTCTAAATAAATAAATAAAATGTTAACAACTCCCAGGGTGTTCTGCATTTTTTTCCCCTTACCAAAACACCTAAGGAATCATTTCTCGGGATTAAATGAATTTCATCTTGCTATTCTTGAATTAGCAGCCGTACATAATATTTTGTTTTCCAGGATCAGGAAATTAATACATCGAACATGGAATAAAGGCAGCCAATTCAGGATTGATCACGAGGCTCAATATTTAGAATTAGTTTGTTAATAAGGAAATCCTTTTTTTAACTTTAATCCTTCATTGAAAAGAAATCAAAGCATTCTATTAGCACAGAGAGCTGTAAAACACAAATCAAAATTTATCTCTTCAATGATGATTTAGGCAAGGCTTTTATTCCTAAATTCATTTCTGGGTTTCTAATTTTTTTTTAAAATGGATATTTTGGAATCAGTCATGATTGAGATAAACCCATTTTTAAAATGAGGAATTCATCAAGTCATGAAGTCAACTTATTCTGGAATTTATAATTTGGAGAGAAAACATCTTCACAGATGACTAAATAGATTTTATTTTTCCTATTTAACTACAAATCACAGGTAAACAGAGCAGTCTAAACTGTTTTTTTATTTTGAAAATATAACCGACAAATTGTTAATCTAAATATGCATTTAATGGAAATCATCAGAAAGATTCTTACATAAATCAACTTTTTTATCAAAGACTTTCTGGAATGTGCTTTGCCCTAAGATAAATACTTTTTAGTGGCTGGGAGTCAAACATGAGACGCTCAGTGATCTCAACAACAACCTCAAATTAGAAACCACATTAGTACAATAATTCTAAGGGTCTGTGGTCAGATCACCAGAAAGTGTGGTTTGTATGTGCTGTCATGAAGAGTAAACTATCCATCAGCTCCAGTCACTTCGGGAGAAATATTCTGGGCCATACATTTCTCTAAATTCTCTACAGTTCAGTAACAAATTAGGACAAAAAGTGATATTTCAGGGAAATAGAGATAGAAAAATGCATATATGTGGAGAAAACTTGTTATGAAAATAAATGTGAATGTAGATGCTATTTTTACAATAATAATAACCAGACTGATACAGAAATGAGTTAGAAAGGATGTCAATTCTGAGAGTTGAAGTCTACACCCCTCTTAAAGTTGTCACGATTGAGAAATATTGATCTAGAGGCAAGCTATGAAAAAGAAGAGGAGAACACGGTCCTCCATCAGCAATTGTTGAAAAGACAGGTCTAAATTCACGATATAAAATAAGAAATTCAGAGCAGACGGTGTCCCTTAGCCCACTGTTCAACTTCTATTTCCTTGTGCATTTACGATAATATTGTCAGGTGCGAAAGATTAGTGGTCCTCTTTTTTTTTTATTTAAATACCCCTTCTGGCTCGGACTGGATAAGAACCTTCCGTGATGCCTGCTAATCCTTCTCAGAAGCCCAGAGCCATCTGTCCATCTCGCCCAAGTGTAAATAGAGAAATCAGGTCCTTCTGTACCTAGAGGAACCACTGAGTGACAAGAGGCAGGCCTCTTGACTTTGGGGGTGCAAGAGAATCGAATGCAGAATGGAGTGGGGCTGGGGTGGGCCCAGGGCAGGGGAAGGGAGGGTTTCTTAGAAAGCTTTGACAATTGAATTTAATAGTGGAAATAGATACTGAGGCATTAAAGCCCCTCAGGTGAGTTCTTCAGATTGACTTGGATGTATACACATGCCCTGTTCTTGATAGGAGGTTCACTCTGAACCACCTCAAATTTATTACGCTGAATAAGAGATGCAAATCGGATCAGACCTTAACAGAATAACCAAGTTGGAAGGGACCTTGGAGGTCTTCTAGACCAACCTCCTGCCCAGGCCAGAGACCCTATCCCATTTCAGACAGATGGTTACCTCTGTCTCTTCTTAACAATCTCCAATATTGGAGCACCTACAACTTCTAGAAGCAAGTCGTTCCATTTATTAATTGTTCTTAGTGTCAGGAAATTTCTCTCTTATAGTTCTAGGTTGCTTCTCTCCTTGGTTAGTTTCCACCGATTGCTTCTTGTCCTGCCCTCAGGTGCTTTGGAGAATAGCTTGACTCCCTCTTTTGTGTTGCAGCCCCTGAGATATTGGAACACTGCTATCATGTCTCCCCCAGTCCTTCTTTTCATTAAACTTGACCTATCCAATTCCAAAGTCCCAAAGCACCTCTCCTCCTCCTCCTCCTCCTCCCCCCCCCCTAATCAGGTCAGAAAACAAGATGGGCTTAAACAAAATTGTGAACCAGAAATTTCTAGAGAAAAGCAAAGCTGGATGAGGAACTCTGGGAGTTGAAGTCCACAAGTCTTAAAGGGACCAGGGTTGGAGACCCCTGCTCTGAGGAATTCTGGAAGAAAGAAGATTTCACTCAAAAAGGATGCAACAACCTGAAGTGCATGAATGAAGAGCTATTGCTTTTAACACTTGTCAGAACTCAAGAGTTCACTCTTTTTTTAAATAATGCTATTGAAAAATTATGATGAGGACCTACAAAAATATAGAAGATAAGAGAGCATGATGTAAGTTGGGAATCTTTTAAGATGCTGATGTATGTTTTGAACTTTGAATGTCTTTCTGCCAATGATTCTTAGTTCAATTTAAACTTCCCCTACTACTCAGAGGAGCCCACAACACAAGGTGGGGAGGGGGAGCCTTTCCCAGCATTGAAGGCAGGGCTGATCCTGAGAAACTAACTTTGCATCTCCCCCCACCCCCGAAGGGAAACTGGGTTCAAGGCTTCCAAGTTAAAGAGTCAGGTAGCTCAACTTGGAGTCAGAGATGTGTCAGGTAGTCCTAAACTTAAAACCTGTCAGGTGTGTGCCCCCATTCAAAACTCAAGAAAGGAAAACCACAACTCCATGTTTGTAGAGGAAGGTACTTTTACTGAGTATGAACTGAATGCAACGAAAGAAAAACGAAGTCTGAGGCAATAGGTGTGAAAATTACATATTGAAAGCATCCCCCAATCCCTCCCCCCAGGGACCCAAGTTGCGTGTCCAATCCACATCTCCCCAAGGTGTCATGTGGGGTGCCCCATCTATCTGGTATGCAGGAACGGTTGACCTTGACAGCTATCAATTCTCTCTGCAGCTGTTATGGTGAGAATTTTCCTCCCTTTTTCGAGACATCTCCCCCAGCTCACTTGCTCCCCTCCCAGATACCTACAATACCTCCCACCTCCTGTTGCAATGGCAGCCGAAAGCAAGTAAGCATCATAGAGGCTGACACAACCGTTCACTTAGTGACCATCCAAAGTTATGACAGGGCTGAAACAAGCTTCTTCTTCTGCGCATGCCCGAACATGGTGGCGTCTTGAGTTCCTCGGCGACAGCGGGTCGGGTTTCCTGAGCCGGGAAACTGCGTGGAGCCGACCGCCGAGCTGCCGAAGCCCTCCGCCTCTTACTTAAGCTTTCCGGCAGCCGATGGATAGGTTTTTGACCTCATTGGTTTCTCGGCCGCCGAGAACGAGGCTGGAGTCTACTGGGCAGTGGACGGCGGTGGCCATCTTGGGGGGTGCGGAACGGCGCTCCCTGAAGATCCGTCGGCCTGCTAGCCTGCCGGATTGCTGGCTTGCCGGATTGCTGACTTGCGGGCTTGCGGGAAATGGACAGCGGCGACCATTTTGGGGGGTGCGGTTCAGTGCTCCCTGAAGATGGACCGCCGACCCTGCTGGCTTGCGGGCTTGCCGGCCTGTTGGTTTCCGGCCTGTTGGCCTTCCGGATTGCCGCTTTGCCGCGAGTTACATCGGCGGCTGGAACTTTTCGCTGGACTTAATATCATCGGCTTGGTCATGAGCCCGGACATCGGCTTGGTCATGAGCCCGGACATCGGCTTGGACATTAGCCCGGACATCGGCTTGGACATTAGCCTGGACATCGGTTTGGACAATGGCGGCTAGGACGGTTATGGCATACGGTACTCACTTATCTCACCGCGAATGACATCGGCGGGATTACTATCTTTAATTGGAACGACATCGGTGGCCTTTCCTGCCACGCCAGGCTTTAGCGCCTGGATTGTGGCTGACGTTAGGCAAACGGTATCTGCCGCCATATTTGACATCGGCGGCATTGCGGACATAACTGTTATCTGTCCGAGGTAATTAAACTCCGAATATGGTTGTCCCTTATGGTGATTGCCTGGTAGCGGTGTACCGGTCCGCTAATTCCATCAGTGGACTTCGGACAGTTCGATCCCCGATTGATACATCTTAAACAGACAGTGGGGTCCGTTTTATTACATCTGCAGTGATCTTGCCGGCTTTATTTATTTTATTTATTAAATTTTTATACCGCCCTTCTCCCAAAGGACTCAGGGCAGTGTACAGCCAAAGATAAAACACAATACATAAACAATTAAAACCAACAATTAAAACCTAGCAGATTACAAAAAGGCTGATAATTAAAAGTTTAAATTTAAAATTATAAAAAATTATAAAATGATAAAAAAATTTTTTACCCTTTCTTTTCCGCTGTTATTTTAATTCTCCACGAGTTACTCGGCGCTTGAGCTCTTACGGCTGCAAGGTTCCCCCACCTCGCAGGAGTGGCCCTCTGCTCTATCGAGGGCCTACCTTAATGAAGGGTCTTGGGACCCAGAGAGGTGGCATGCATCAAAGAAGAATCTTTGGGGGTTTTTTAATAGGTTTTTAAATAAGGGGTTTTTAAGGGGGAGGAGGGGATTGACAGGTAGGGGGAGAAGCCCGTCAGGGAGGGTATGTCCAGTCCCAGTGCGTGCTCATTTTTGTTTGCCAATCGCCTGGCCTAATCCTAGATAATGCTTCTTTTGCGCTCCGAACGAAACGTTCTGCAAGTCCGTTCGTCGCCGGGTGGAAAGGCGCCGAGAGGGCATGTCTGATGCCCTCCTCCGCCAAGTACCCCTCAAACTGGGTTGCCGTGAATTGCGGGCCGTTGTCGGAAACTAGGGTGTCGGGCAACCCATGGGTTACAAATAGGTGCCTTAAGACTGAGATCACTGACTCAGCCGTCGTGGATCTCATGAGGATGATTTCTAGCCATTTGGAGTAGGCATCTACTACCACTAGAAAGGTTTGCCCGTGGAATGGGCCGGCAAAATCGATGTGAATCCTAGACCATGGCCCCTGGGGTTTCTCCCACTCTCTGATTGGGGCCGTAGGGGGTAGTGGCCTTGACTCTTGGCAGGCTTGGCATTTCCCTACCCTGTCGCTAATTTCCTTGTCCATCAAGGGCCACCACACATAGCTCCTCGCTAAACCCTTCATTCTCACGATCCCCGGGTGGCCCACATGCAGGAGTTCCAATACATTTTTCCGTAATTTCTCCGGTATCACCACCCTATCCCCCCATAACAGACACCCCCCTTGAACCGATAGCTCCTCTCGTTTTTTCACAAAGTCTTTGAAACGCTCGCCCGGTAGCAATGCCATCCCCTTTGTACCCAACCAATTACAGTCCTTATTGTAATGTTCTTGTAAGATGCCCTAGCCACCTCCTTAGACGTGACCGGGCCAGAGTCCAAAGAGTCAATTAGCAGGACGGGTGCCCCCGGGGTAGGGTCTTCGATGGTCTCCGGTAATGGGCATCTGCTCAGGGCGTCCGCATGCCCTAAGTCCTTTCCTGGGCAGTGAAGCAATTTGTAAGAGTATGCTGCCAGGAAGATGGTCCATCGGGTCAGTCTGGGCGAGAGGGCCACGGGCGTTGGGCGGTCGCCCGCCAATAGGCCTAGTAGGGGTCTATGGTCCGTGACTATCTCGAAGTCACGTCCGAAAACATATTTCGTGGAATTTCTTTACCCCGGAGACTATAGCCAATGCTTCCCTATCTAGCTGACTATAGTTCCTTTTGGCCGAAGACATTGTTCGGGAGTAATACGCTATAGGGGCTTCTGTTCCGTTTGGCAATCTGTGGCTGAGCATGGCCCCCACCCCATAGGGAGATGCATCACAAACTAGCACTAATGGCAACGTGCCATTGTATTGAATAAGGAGGCTATCACTGGACAAAAGGTTTTTTACCCCTTCAAATGCCTTAGCTTCCGTCTTCCCCCACGACCACACAGTCTTCTTTGCTAGTAATTTGTGTAGCGGTTCGGCTATTGTTGCCTTGTTCCTTAAGAATACCGCATAGAAGTTTACCAGGCCCAAGAATGCCTGTAACTCCGTTTTATTTTGTGGGGCTGGGGCCTTCCTGATGGCCCGTACCTTGCTCTCAGTGGGGTGGATCCCTTCCCTGTCTATCCGGTAGCCCAGGAATTCTACGGACCCTACCCCGATCTGGCATTTGTTCAGCTTAACCTTAAGCCCGGCAGACCGGAAAATGCCCAAAACCTTCCTCAGCCTTACCCCCAATTCCTCTAAATTCTCAGCCGATACCAAGACATCGTCGAAGTAGGGTACCACCCCGGGAAGTCCCTGCAATAGTCGCTCCATTAGGTTCTGGAATAACCCAGGAGCCACACTAACCCCAAACTGTAACCGGGTGCATTTAAAAGCACCCCGGTGCGTGACAATTGTTTGCGCTTCGGCTGTTCTGCTATCTACGGGTAATTGCTGATAGGCTTGAGCCAAATCTAGCTTGGCGAAAACCTGCCCTTGTCCTAACGAGTGTAGCAAGTGTTGCACTACTGGGACGGGGTATGCACTCTTCTGCAATGCTTTGTTAAGCGTTGCCTTGTAGTCGGCGCAAATCCGGACCGATCCGTCCGGTTTGACTGGGGTGACTATAGGTGTCTCCCATTTTGCATGGTCGACGGGCACTAGTATCCCCTGGCTTACTAGTTTGTCCAGCTCCCGGTCAATCTTGGGCTTTAGGGCGAATGGAACCCTCCTAGCCTTTAACCTGATAGGGGCAACTTGGGGGTCTAGATTAAAAGAAATAGGGGTCCCCTCGTACTTGCCCAGGCAGTCTTTAAAGACGTCCTCGAACTCCTTCATTAGTTCATCTTTGAGGTCGACTTCGTTCCGGAAGACCCCAGTCACTCCCATGCCCAAAGCTCGGAACCAGTCCAGTCCTAGCAAACTCGGTAAGGTTCCATCCACTATGGTGAGTGGCAGGGTTTTCTTGAACTGTCCATACTTGACTTGGACGGACGTTACCCCTCGAACAGGGATTCGATTCCCTTGGTAGTCCTGCACTCTCAGCTTCTGGGGTTGTAGCTTGCGCTTCGCGACAGCTGGCAAGTCTCTCACGAGGGTGTCCCAGGACATAATCGTGATTGATGAGCCGGTGTCCACTTCCAGTTGGCACGGCATCCCTTCAATGTGTGTCTTGGTAAAAATCTTTTTCTCTAGTCGCGTCGATGCGTGGCCCACTCTCACGGCGGTCTGGTTTAACTTCGCGCTCTTTTTGAATGGACCAATCCCGGGCCGCTTCGCTGTTCCCGCGCTCGGATTGGTCGGTTTGAATTTTTGGCGGGAAGGTTGGGGGGCTCGACAGGCCTGTGCTATGTGACCTTTCTTTTCACACCGCCGGCAAACCGCGTCCTTAAACTTGCAGTGTTGTCGTTGGTGTTGGCCCCCGCAACTCACGCATTCGCTCCGGTCCCCTCTCTCCGGCCGCCCGGTGTGGAAGACCTCTTCCTCTTCCTCACCTTCCGACGTGGCCTGGACTTCCTCATTGTGGACCGGTGTTGTTTTCACCCCGGTCCCTGGTGCGTTCGGCTTTTGCAGGGTTTCTGCCGCTTTGGTAGACATCTCGTGAGCTCTGGCCTCGTCCAGGGCTATTGCCAGCGTCAGGTTGCTTCTAGACAGCAGCCGCCTTCGCAATCGGATGTCGCTGACCCCACAAATGAGCTGGTCGAGTAGGGCGTCCTCCAAATCTCTGTACTCACAGTGGTTGGCGGCTTTTCTCAACGCCGCCATGTACACACTTATCGACTCGCCCTCACGCTGTACCCGCTGCCTCAACTCGAACCGTTGGACGAACTTTGAGGGTACTGGTGCTGTTGTGTCTTGCCCGCCCTCAGAGCAGCCGGGGCCTTCTTAGCTGCTCCCGCACACTGAGGAATGTATGCCTCCCGGTCCCAGTCCTGGCTCCATGCCCACACAAACTGCAGAAGGAGAATCTCCCTGCCCCAGCCCTGACTCCATGCCCAGGCAAACGGAGCAGCTAGACCCCTCCCCCTCCTCCACAGCAGGTGAGCCTGAGGAGGGTTTACTCCCAAGAACAGCTGATTGGTGTGACCCTCGCATCAGAAGATTGGAGAGGCGGAGGCTGCAGAGGGAAGGGAGGGGCAGGCCTTAATGAGTGCTGAGTCATGGTGCCACACCCCATGGCCTATATAAAGGAGCTACTTTCTGGCAGTCTCTGAGTCAGGCAAAAAGTCAAACTTATCTTGCTGAAGTCACTTACTGGTCTCCTGCCTGCTCTGAGGACTTTGCTAGGACTTTGGACAGAGCTGCAGAGGCACGCCTGATTCGGATTTCCCGGACCCAGCCGTCAGCGGAGGAGTGGGACACGACAGGTGCGTAGTGTGCTCGAAGTGCCATTTGCAGTGTTTGCCACGGTACCGACTGTACCGGCGTCGGCTCTGAAAGTGACTCCGCGGTATCGAAAACCTCTGGACCGCAGTGGCTTAGGAAGTACGCTCGCTTCCGATTGTCCGAGACTCCTTGGAGTTCGTTCGCTTCGAGGAAACATTCGAAACGAGCCATGTACGACCCCCATTTCTCCTTTGCTGGGTCGAATGGCGCTGGCGGTGTGTAGCTGGACATCGCTGCTTTCCGCCCCTTACTGTCTGGGTTCGTGAATTCCTGGTTACTTCAGCTCTTTCTTGAGATCTCGCTGCCTCGGAATCCCACCTTCGTCGCCAATGTTAGATTCGGGCAATAAAGAGGCAGGAGACCAGTGAGTGACAACAGCTCTTTAGTTTATAGTGAACCCAGCGATGGTCGTCTGGAAAAACCCCTCTTTATATACAGTTTTGGCTGAGGCTTCAACCAATCAACAACGTGCTTGTTCCCGCCCAAGTTTCCCTCCAAAACTTTTAAAGATACATTACAGATCTGATTCAAGTAAATGATGGCCCTACACACACAGGGGGAGGCACACTAGATCTGATTTTTATCTCTGGACAGTGGATTAATGATCTGGAATTAGGAGATTTAGTGATGGAACCGGTGTCATGGTCAGATCATTTTCTCCTTCGCCTGGACTTTTGGACCGCCGCTCACCACCGCAGGGAGACGGAGCCAATGCGATGGTTCCGTCCCAGGCACCTGATGGACCCTGATAGGTTCCGGACGGAGCTTGGGCCGTTCCCTGAGGATCTTGCCCACGGCACGACTGAAAAACTAGTTGCGGCCTGGGAACGGGCTTTGGACCGTGTCGTGCCTTTGCGGCCTCTGACCCGGCGTAGATCTCAATTGGCTCCTTGGTTCTCCGAGGAGCTGAGGGAGATGAAACGCCGGAGAAGACGCCTAGAGAGCACCTGGAGGTCTAGCCGTTCCGAGGCTGATCGGACACTAGTGAGATCTTTTACTAAGACCTACCTAGTGGCAATGAGGGAGGTGAAACGTTCTTACATTTCCACCCTCATTGCATCGGCAGATAACCTCCCGGCCGCCTTGTTTCGGGTGACCCGTTCCCTCCTCCATCAGGAGGGACGGGATGACCCCCTACAGGGACGTGCTGAGGAGTTTAACGGTTATCTATACGATAAAATCGTTCAGCTTCGGGATAGTTTGGACCAAAATTACGATGTTCCAAGTGGGATGACGGAGTCGCGTCTTGTTGAGGTTGTTTGGGATGAGTTTGATTCTGTGGCTCTCGAGGATGTGGACAGGTTGCTGGGGAGGTTACATGCAACTACATGTTTACTGGACCCGTGTCCCTCCTGGTTAGTACTGGCTACACAGGAAGTGATGCGAGGCTGGCTCCGGGGAATTATAAATGCTTCATTGGTGGAAGGGGTTTTCCCCGCTGCCTTGAAAGAGGCGGTGGTGAGACCCCTCCTCAAGAAGCCCTCCCTGGACCCAGCTATTTTGGGTAATTATCGTCCGGTCTCCAACCTTCACTTTGTTGCGAAGGTTGTAGAGAGTGCTGTGGCGCGGCAGCTACCCCAATACCTGGATGAAGCTGTCTATCTAGACCCGTTCCAGTCTGGCTTCCGGCCCGGTCATAGCACGGAGACAGCTTTGGTCGCGTTGGTGGATGACCTCTGGAGGGCCAGGGATAGGGGTTGTTCCTCTGCCCTCGTCCTATTAGATCTCTCAGCGGCTTTTGATACCATCGACTATGGTATCTTGCTGCACCGGTTGGAGAGTTTGGGAGTGGGAGGCACCGTTTATCGGTGGTTCTCCTCCTATCTCTCCGACCGGTCACAGACGGTGTTGACAGGGGGGCAGAGATCAACTGCGAGGCGCCTTACTTGTGGGGTGCCTCAGGGGTCGATTCTCCCGCCCCTTCTGTTCAACATCTACATGAAGCCGCTGGGTGAGGTCATTAATGGTTTCGGGGTGAGTTATCATCTGTACACTGACGATACGCAGCTGTACTTTTCCACCCCGGACCACCCCAACGAAGCTGTCGAAGTGCTGTCCCGGTGTCTGGAAGCCGTACGGGTCTGGATGGGGAGAAACAGACTCAAGCTCAATCCCTCCAAGACGGAGTGGCTGTGGATGCCGGCACCCCGGTACAGCCAGCTGCAGCCGCAGCTGACTGTTGGGGGCGAGTTATTGGCCCCAATGGAAAGGGTGCGCAACTTGGGTGTCCTCTTGGATGGGCGGCTGTCGTTTGACGATCATTTGGCGGCCGTCTCCAGGAGGGCCTTTCACCAAGTACGCTTGGTTCGCCAGTTGCGCCCCTTCCTTGACCGGGATGCCTTATGCACGGTCACTCATGCTCTTGTCACTTCCCGTTTGGATTATTGCAATGCTCTCTACATGGGGCTGCCCTTGAAGTGCACCCGGAGGCTGCAGCTAGTCCAGAACGCAGCTGCGCGGTTAATAGTGGGAGCAACTCGTTGCTCCCATGTAACACCAATCCTGCGCAGTCTGCACTGGCTTCCTGTGGTCTTTCGGGTGCACTTTAAGATTTTGGTTACCACCTTTAAAGCGCTCCATGGCTTAGGACCCGGGTACTTACGAGACCACCTGCTGTTACCTTATGTCTCCCACCGACCCGTACGCTCACACAGAGAGGGCCTTCTCAGGGTGCCGTCCGCCAAACAATGTCGGCTGGCGGCCCCCAGGGGTAGGGCCTTCTCTGTTGGAGCTCCTACGTTTTGGAACGAACTTCCCCCTGGTTTACGTCAAGTGCCTGATCTTCGGACTTTTCGCCGTGAGCTGAAAACGCACCTATTTATTCAAGCGGTACTGGCTTAAAAGTCTTAAAAGTTTTATTAAATTTTTAATTTGGGGCTATTTATGAATTTTATGATCTTAAATTGTTTTAAATTTCGGCCATTTGTAATATGCTTGTTTTAGTTTTGTTTTAATGTGTATATTGTGGGGTTTTTTTAATATTTGGCTGTACACCATCCTGAGTCCTTCGGGAGAAGGGCGGTATAAAAATCTAATAAAATAAATAAATAAAATAAATAAACCTATGATCAGTCCTTGCACATATATGATGACGCTTGTCACATCACCCCAGGAGTCACATCAGGGGTGAAATGCTCCCGGTTCGGACCGGCTCACGCGATCCGGTAGCGATGGCGACTGCTGGTTCGGAGGACCGGTAGCAAAAATCCCTGGCCCCACCCCCGTGCCTCTGCTGAGCCAAGCCATGAGGTTTTGTTTTTTTTACTTTTAAAAGCTGTTTTTCTTCAGCCAAAAACATGACTTTAAAAGTAAAAAAAACCCTCTGATCGTGGGACTGAGAAGAGATCATCAAAACCCTTTAAAACTTTTTTTAAAAAAACCCTCTTCAGCCGAAGGGGGAAAAAAAAAGAAAAAAAGAGGTTTTAAAAGCCTCCTCTGGCGATCCCAGAGGAGTTTCCTGATCCTCGCAGGCTTTTAAACTCACTTTTTAACAGCCCCCACTTACAAGAGCCCCCACCCATGCCCACCCAATGCCCCCTCCTCACTTACCTATAATTACTGCTCTTTCGGGCTGACAAAGCCATGCTTTCTTCAGCTACTGAAGAAAAAAAAAGCTTGCTTTGACTTCCTGCTTTGCTGAATGAGGAACTCTGGGAGTTGAAGTCCACTAACTAAGTTACTAAGGTTGGAGACCCCGATCTAAAAAAATAAATAAAAATAATAAAATAAAATATTTGTGCAGCCTTCTCAGATTTGGTGTGTTTCTGTAGTGTTTCACTCTAACTACACAAACACACAAAATCTCACAAAGCTTTATGTGGCGTGTGTGTGTGTGTGAGAGTCAATTGTGGTGTGTGTATGTAAAGTGTGAAAGTGTGAAAGTGTGGGGTTCCTGCTTGTTGCAGGGGCCATTTTGGGTGAAGTGCAGCTGCTTTTACATTGTGTGTGAGTCAGTTGTGTTGTATTGTGTGTGTGTAAAGTGTGAAAGTTGGTTTTTGGTACCTCTTATTGTTTTGTATACCTTATTTATTATTTTTATTATTTATTGTTATTGGCCACGCCCACCCAGTCATCTGACCACCGAGCCACACCCACCAATTAAGCCACACCCACAGAACCGGTAGGGAACATTTTTAGATTTCACCCCGGGTCACATGATCAAAATCTGTGAGCTTCGCAACCAGATTATATTTAGGAGGATTGCAGTATCTCTGTCTTGACACAGTTTTCCCCAAAGTGACACCCTTCAGAAGGACCGAACGCTTGATGGAAACCAAAAATCATGACAGACCAGAATAATGACAACAACAACAACGGCATAATTTGCAGCTAATATTATGAATTTGTCTAAGTCTTCCCTTCACACTTGAGGCAGTGGTCCAGGAATAAAAACATAATTGGGAAGTATGCTTGCTTTATGAAGTTTACAGAAACATTTCTTGTGCTGTCCGATTATCTCTGTAAGACAAGATGGGAAAAAAAGAGAGAATAAACTTAATTGAAATAATATCACATGCACAAATATCTACCAATTAACAGCTTTCAAGAATCATATTAAAAAATCTGTATCTATCTATCTATCTATCTATCTATCTATCTATCTATCTATCTATCTATCTATCTATCTATCTATCTATCTATCTATCTACCTACCTATCTATCTATCTATCTATCTATCTATCTATCTATCTATCTATCTATCTATCATCTCTCGCTATTTATCCATCTATCCATCTATCCATCTATCTATCTATCTATCTATCTATCTATCTATCTATCTATCTATCTATCTATCTATCTATCTATCTATCTATCTATCTATCTATCTATCTATCTATAAAAGCGAAATAGCACTCACGCATCATCACAAAATATCCAGAACCGTAAAGCCTAAAAACTTGAAATTTGCCACGTACATTCCCCTTGGCTTCTAGATGCTCAGTAAGAAAGGATTTTTTGAAATGACTACCAGAGCATTAGTATTTCCTATATTATTATTAACATTCTCTGATGCTAAGGAGTTCTACTCACCCTCTCACCTGAAAAGAAATCTGTTCCAAATGAAAAACACAAGCAGAGGAGAGGAGTTTCAGTTTCAGTTTTACTTTCACAGCAGCAAGCAGCTTTACTACGGAACAGTTGAGCTAAGCCACAGCCAGGCTCCTTCCTGTCCCCTTCTTGTTCACACAGCAAATTCACTTGCCAAACAGCCCTCTGATGCTAAAGATTTCTACTATTCCTCCCCGCCTGAAAAGAAATCTGTCCCACGCTTTGATGCTAAGAAGTTCTACTCCCCCTCCCCACCTAAAAAGAAATCTGTTCCAAATGCAAAACACAAGCAGAGGAGAGGAGTTTCAGTTTCAGTTTTTCTTTCACAGCAGCAAGCAGGGGATAAGATAGGGGAAGCTTCTGTGGGCAAGGCTGAGGGAGAGAAGGGGAGAGGAGAGGCTGATCATAACTACTCATTAATTTTCAAAATGTGTCGATTTATCAAGCCAATAACATAGCTTTGTAGCAGAGGACAGGTATTCACCTATATATAACCCTATCCTATCCCCTTCTCTCCCTCAGCCTTGCCCCACAGAAACCTCAACCTGAGCAAAGCTAGGCTAAACTGCAAAACTACCAAACAAGAAATCAGGGTGAAGATTGGCCATTTTTCAGTGTAAGACAATCACCCCCTTCAAAGGAAAGTTGTTTGTAGACACCCTTAGTTCAGTTTGGGCTTGTACCAGCTGACATCTGATATAACATACACAAAAGTATTGCCAAATAACACTCATCTGTAGAATAAGCTGTGGTTTCAAATACCAGTGGCAGAACATGGGTCAGAGTTAAAAGAGGGATCTGCCTATAATCCCTATGTAGGTACACAACCAGACTAAAAGCAACCCCCCACCCCAGCCACCGAATGCCATTAACCCATATCTAACTCCAAGCAGGTGCTACCCATTGGTTGAGACGCTTCCTGCCCATAGGCTGTTAGCAATAAATCAGTTTGATTGGACCTTCACATATGGACCGTCCGACACCTTTTTGCTGCTCATTAAAACAGACCCTCTTTTCCCCTGAGCCTGACACCAAGCAGAAGAAATCTCCAGCTCTTTTAAGAAGAGAGACTGCACAGCCGCTTGTCTGAAATGGCTACATGGAATGAAATGAAACAAAACAATGGATGGAAACGAATCAAGGAGAGAAGCAACCTGGAACTAAGGAGAAACTTCTTAATAGTGAGGACGATTAATCAGTGGAACAGAAGCTGCCTCCAGAAGTTGTAGTAGGGGCTCCATCACTGGAAGTTTTTTAGAAGAGATTGGACAGCCACCTGTTTGAAATGCTATAAGGTCTCCTGCTTGAGCAGGGGGTTGGACTAGAAGACCTCCGAGGTCCTTTCTAACTCTGTTTTGGGAAATCAATGCAATAAAAGTATTGCATCTCTTAAAGCAGTTGTATCTTTTCTCAGACTTGCTTGGAAGCTTGAAATAATGAGGGGCTGCTTTAATAATTTGGAGTGGGGGGAGTACTGAGGTCACCTGAGGTCTGAAGCAGTTATTTCAAAAAATACTCAAAGCATTAAAAGTTCTAACACAAGGAGATTTATCTACATTTATGCTGATAAAAGCTGGCAGCAAACATACTTCTGTCCATCACAGGCAGATGTTTCTTCATTTTGCACAAGCATTTTCTTCTCATTCTTGACCCTAAGGAATAATAATAATAATAATAATAATAATAATAATAATAATAACAACAACAACAACAACAACAACAGTAATAATAAAAGAATCCAATAAAGGAGGAGGAGGAGGAGGAGGGACAAAGGAGAAAGGAGAAAGATGTGCTTCATTTAACAAGCAAAAGGAGGTAAAATTGGGTGCAACTCACTTATCATCTCTCTTAGCAACTGAAGTCAAAGTCCCAATTATGGTTGCAAGTCAAGGACTGCCTGTATACGTGTTTTCCCTTGCTTGATATTACAAGCCACAATTAAAACACAGATCTTTGATACCCATTAATGCCCATTGTACTTGCTTTAAAAATGTTGCTTATTTAATCATTGCTTCAATATTGTGCTCCAAGGCTTTTCTGATATATCAAAGTTGCAACAAAAGATATGTTTATTCGAAGTGCAATATAAAACATTTAACAGCACCAATAGCACAATCAATTACAAATAGAAATCAATCTCTAGTTGTGTATAACTAACACTATCGCGTGCATCTGAAATCCAGATTTTTGAAAGCTTTTTTTCCAACTACATTGAAGCATTTTTTTCAAACCTCGAGTACATAATTTCTGATGTGAAGTTATGAAGTTCCCATTCGGAGGTATTGTCCCGTGATTGGAACCGGAATGCCAAATGAATCCAATTCATTTCTCAATTCGGCTTGCCAGATCTTTGGGAAATCAAAGGTTTATGAAGCTTACGTGCACCATCAGCTGAGAAAGTCCCAAAGCAAAGAATCAAGATGAACAGCCAGGCAAAAACGTTCCAAATCCTCATGATTTCAGCTAATGTGGGAAATTTTGTCCCTTAGAAGAAATCTGAGGGATTTAACACAAGGCTTTGTTTATGTATGCAGCGTATAAAACCTTGCGTGACTGCAGTTGGGAGAAAAGAATCTTTCTTTTTATATCGGTGTGTAGAACAGGAAGAGGGCCAACCCATCCTTCTATTCAGAGCTGGAGATGTGCCAAAAATGTCACCACGAAGGGAACTTTGGAGCCGATAGCTACTGTTTGATCCCGTCTTGGACTCTGCTTCAATGACTCACAAGGTTATAAAATTTATGACTTAGAAAAGAACTTACAGCCATCTATTGTAAAACCTTCATGCAAAACAAACACTGCAATCCTGGGGTGCATTAACAGAGGGATGGAATCAGGATCACGTGAAGTATTGGTACCACTTTACAAAGCCTTGGTACTGGAATATTGTATCCAGTTTTGGTGACCACAATATAAAAAAGGTGTTGAGACTCTGGAAAGAGTCCAGAGAAGAGTGACCAAGATGATTAGGGGCCTGGAGATAAAAGGATACGATGAACCGTTGCAGGAACTGGGTATGTTTAATGCAATGAAAAGGAAGAGGGGTGATACAATAGTGTTCCAATATTTTAGGAGCTGCCACAAAGAAGAGGGAGTCAAGCTGTTCTCCAAAATACCAGAAGGCAAGGCAAGAAGCAATGGATGGAAACTAATCCAAGATGAGAAGCAACTGAGAACTAAGGAGAAATTTCTTGACAGGGAGAATGATTAACCAGTAGAACAGCTTGCCTCTGGAAGTTGTGGGTGCTTCAACACTGGGGATCTTAAGAAGAGACTGAAAAGCCATTTATCAGGAATGGTATAGGCTCACCTGCTTGAGCAGGGGGTCATACTAGATCAGGGGTCTCCAACCTTGGTCTCTTTAAGACTTGTGGACTTCAACTCCCAAAGTCCCTCAGCCAGCAAAGCTGAGATAGGGGAGGCTTCTGTGGGGCAAACCAACAAACTTAAAGACTTGAGATCCATCCCTTCACTAAAAGGTTCTAACGGCAAAGAATGTAATGATGAAACTGTTAAAGCAAACCTCTTTAACACATTCTTTGGCTCAGTCTTTGTTGATAGTAATGGCTCATACCCAACATTCCCCAGTGGTACCAACAATGACTACAATGACCTAACACAAATAGATTTCACAGAAGATAACATTGAAAAAGCTCTTCGCAAACTGAAACCATCTCTATCCATTGGACCTGATGGACTATGTGCATACTTCTTAAAAAAGCTTTCCACTAATATAGCAGAACCGCTAAGCATAAACTTTGAAAAAGCTTTCATGACCAGCTCCCTTCCCAAACTTTGGTGACTAGCCACGGTCATCCCTGTCTTCAAAAAAGGAGACCCCAGCCTAGTTGAAAATTACAAACCAATATCTTTATGCTGCGTCACCTGCAAAGTAATGGAATCAATCATCAACCAATCCATTATCCTTCACCTAGAAACAAGCAACCTACTCTCTAATAAACAATTTGGTTTCAGAAAAAATTTATCCTATAATTTACAACTTCTTCACTGCAAAAACATATGGACCACAAATCTTGATCAGGGCAAAGCAATAGATGCAATTTACATAGACTTCTGTAAAGCTTTTGACTCTGTGGTACATAACAAACTTCTCCTAAAACTAAAATCCTACGGCATCTCCGGATCCCTCCACAACTGGATAACAGTGTTCCTGTCAAACAGACAACAAGTGGTCAAAATAGGCAATGCCCTATCAAATCCTGTTCCTGTCAATAGCGGCGTTCCCCAAGGCAGTGTTCTTGGACCAACACTCTTCATATTATACATTAACGATCTCTGTGACCATATTACAAGTAATTGTGTTCTCTTCGCTGACGATGTTAAATTATTCAACACTACCAACAATACAGCTACCCTTCAAAAAGACCTTGACTTTGTGTCAGAATGGTCATAAACTTGGCAACTCCAAATCTTAACCAGCAAATGCTCTGTCTTACACATTGGAAAAAAGAATCTGAACACTAAATACAAGCTTGATGGTCATTACCTTGTAGATGACCCTCACCCCGTTAAAGACCTTGGAGTTTTCATATCAAATGATCTAAGTAACACAGCCCACTGCAACTACATCACAAAAAAGGCTTTAAGAGTTGAAAACTTAATATTGCGCAGCTTCTTCTCCAGAAACACTACACTACTAACCAGAGCATATAAAACATTTGCTAGACCAATTCTTGAATACAGCTTGCCTGTCTGGAACCCATACCTCATTTCGGACATTAACACAATTGAGCATGTCCAGAAATATTTTACAAGAAGTGTTCTCCACTCTTTTGATTACAACAAAATACCTTATACCACCAGACTTGAAATCTTGGGTTTAGAAAATTTAGAACTCCGCCGCCTTCAACATGAGCTGAGTTTAACTCATAGAATCATCTGTTACAACGTCCTTCCAGTTGAAGACTACTTCAGCTTCAATCACAACAATACACAAGCACACAATAGATTTAAGCTTAATGTGAACCGCTCCAATCTCGATTGCAGAAAATATGACTTCAGCAACAGAGTTGTTAATGCCTGGAATGCACTACCAGACTCTGTGGTCTCTTCCCAAAATCCCCAAAGCTTTAACCAAAGACTGTCTACTATTGACCTCACCCCATTCCTAAGAGGTCTGTAAGGGGCGTGCATAAGAGCACCAGCATGCCTACCATTCCTGCCCTAATGTTCCCTTTGATTGTATCCAATTACTATAGTTATTTCATACTTATGCTTATATATATGCTTATATATCGTATAGTTATTTCTTGCTTATGCTTATATATACTGTTGTGACAAATAAATAAATAAAATAAATTCACAAAACCTGCTCATGGTGCCTCATAGGCAGGAACCCTTGTATACAAAGGACGTTCAGAAGTCCTCTTTAGAGATTACTTCCAACAATGATCGCAATCCTGTGCTACACAGGCTAGCCCTTGTGCAGGCATAATATCCATGATCAGGACAATAAAACAGCCTGTGATAGAGAAATACAATATAAACGCATTGTGTTCTGGTACAATAGCGCCAGGAAAACACTAATCCCATCACCACTTATAGAAATTTATAAGTGAAACCTGCCACTAAGGAGAAACAGTGAACAACTTCTCTTGTTCCTTTCCGTTTGGCGAGTCTAGGCCCAACACTTCAGTTTCAACTTATACTTACAGTTCATCAAAGACTCCACATCTCATCAGGCATGACCCGGATTGAGGACGCGACCTTCTTGCACAAATACAAGAGAATAATCCGTTTTCCGGGGAGACTGCACTATGCCAGGTCCTGGTCACGGGACGAACCCCAACCATTTTGCCAGCATAGTATGTTGGGAAAAGACACAGGGTCTGTCCACAAAGCAAGTCCGGTTGTGACCCTTCCTTTGCGGCTGAATTCTGAGACAGAACCCACCTTCTCTATCTAACTCACACACCCTATCTAACTAACAACAGTCCATTGTAGGACCAACTGGCTTACCTCTGATCCAAAGTAGATGGTTCATATAAGAATAGGCTGGTGACCTGCAGCTCCAACGCAAGGAACGGTCAGGGATCCTTGCTGGACTGCAGGTCTCTTCCAGTGACTATCTTATCCGAGTCACAGCACCAAGTTCTGTCATAAAACGAATCCTGTCCTAAACTGAATCCCAATAAAAGAAACAGGAGACAGCAGCACAAACAATAATTCTTACTTTCAGATTCAGAGGTTTATTTATGAGCAATTTGGAACATGAGAAAAGCATCAATACGTAATATAACTTTCATTAGCAACCCATTGCAATGAGGTCCGGAGACGATGGAACAGCTACGCCAATGGCCACGAACTGAAACCACATTTCCTTCTTTTATACCTTTCTTCTAACAGTCCTCAGACGTATTTTCCGCTGACTCAGTTCCGTGTTTCCAAATACTGACCATCAGTTTAGCACCTACTTGCGTGTACATGGTGCACATCTTACCATCTGCTACTTTAATTTCCCTTATTTCTAAATGTTTCTTAATTTCCTTGGTTCAAAATAGCCTAAACTTAGCCTATTTAGCTAAGTAGGTAAAACTACCTACTTAGCAAATATATGATTAACTTCTGCTAGCAGAGCCAATAACAAATGTTGCTTTATCCTTGAGAAATCTCTTTAGCTTGCACTGTTAATATATGGCAATTCATTTTGAGGTCCGGTTCATGTGAGAGGAACACAAGGCCACCCCTTCAGTAGGTCAAGGGAGATGAGGCTCTGGCAGAACACAGCCTGCTCCTCAGGACTTCCCTGGGGTCCCTAATCGGTGGCTGGTCCACTTCCTTTCTACTATAGACCTCACCCCATTCCTAAGAGGACCATAAGGGGCGTGCATAAGCGCACAAACGTGCCTACCGTTTCTGTCCTATTGTTTTTCTTTTCTTCTTCCTATATATATATTGGTGCTTATACCTCCTAATATTTACTCATATATATGTTTATATACTATATAATCCTTTTTATATGATGTTGTGACAAAAATAAATAAATAAATAAATTGTCCATGAAACTCTCTACGGTGTGAAGGTCTGCATCAGGGATCCTCAAAATATGGGCCCGCGGGCCAGGTACGGCCGGCCAGTGCAAAGCCTCCCGCCAGCGGAGTGGTGGGATTAAGCCCAGCCTTGTCTTCCAGCCAGCATCCCACCCCAGCCACGCTTCTTTCACCAGTTGAGCTGCCCTTCTGATCACACAGCTGGTAAGGCTGAAGGATGTGGAGGAGGGCCGGGGCAGCTTGAAAAGCCTGCAAAAGTACATCCTTAAGTTAAAATCTGTGAAAACAATTTAAACGGGATCTTTTTCACGGTTTGAATAGGGGAGGGGGGTGCTTGCCTTGAAAAGCAGCTCTGCGCTTGCAAAAATGCTGCCTTGATTTAAAAGTCTTTTTCCCAGCCGTGTGAACCAGGGCCGGTGTTTTGAGTAGGGGAGGGGCTGCTTTTAAAGAGGCTGGGTGGGGGGAAAGTCTCCGTGTCTCCTGGCTTTCTCAGAATCAGCTGAAGTTGGCTCACACTAATTCAAAGGCATCCGCAGCATAATCCCTTGAAGGAGGATTCGCCCACTGCTTTGATTTTGCCTTATATAAAGTACATCCACCAGATTGGTTGCTAAACAATTTCGGTAGCTTTCATGTGTGTGGATACACATGCACAAGTGTGGCAAAAAAACAAATCATTTTATTTTTATTTATTTTGTCACACAGTATAGATAAGCATAAAAGTAATATATAAGCATATATATAAGCATAGGTATGTAATAACTATACTAATTGGATATAATGAAAGGGAACAATAGGACAGGAACGGTAGGCACGCTGGTGCTCTTATGCACGCCCCTTACAGTCTTTTTAGGAATGGGGTGAGGTCAATAGTAGATAGTCTTTGGTTAAAGCTTTGGGGATTTTGGGAAGAGACCACAGAGTCTGGTAGTGCATTCCAGGCATTAACAACTCTGTTGCTGAAGTCATATTTTCTGCAATTGAGATTGGAGCGGTTCAAATTAAGCTTAAATCTATTGTGTGCTCGTGTATTGTTGCGATTGAAGCTGAAGTAGCTTCAAATCAGTTTTAATTCTCCTTCAGGCTTAAAAGACCTTTAGCCTTCTAATCCCAAACAACTAAAAAAAAAGGAGTCTGGTCTCCTCTCCCTGCTGGCAGGCAGCCATGCAACAGGTCCTGCTTCTGCTGCTTGCAAAGAGCCTCAAAGGCTTTGGCTGGAACCAAAGGGGAAGGAGCCACGTGGGCCCCTAGAGAGAAGGGAGGGGCGTTCACGGACGGCTTCTCTCAGGAACCATGCACTCAAAACGGTAACCATCTTTGGCAGCACCTGTACCTGTGAACAGGCTTCTTCCCGAATCAAACAGCTGAAATCTCCAACCAGATCCAGACTGATGGACACTTGCATCCACTTGTTACGTCTGGAGTGACAAATTTGGAACCGGACATTGACTTTCTCATCAGCCGAAAGCAGCCCCCCACTTCCCATTGAATTAGTACTATATTTATGTTGGTTAAAATTGTTCATTTTAAATCTTGTATTAATGTTGTTTTGCACTACAAATAAAGATATGTGCAATGTTCATAGAAGTTTCTTCATAGTCCGGCCTCCCAACAGTCTGAGGGACCATTATCCCTCCTTAATTCACCATTGGAGGATTTTTGGGGGGTTTGTATTGATTCTCGCCTTCTGCCTATTTCCAATGTCTCTCAACATTTTTATCTTAATTACAGTATCAACAGGGCACTATTTTCTAATCTGGTATCTACTAATGTGGCCATGTCAGTGGACAATTTTGGAAATTGTGTCCCTCTTCCAATGGGTCTCAAAAGAAGCAGTGCTCTAATGCAGGGGTCTCCAACCTTGGTCCCTTTAAGACTTGTGGACTTCAACTCCCAGAGTCCCTCAACCAGCAAAATCAGCTTTGCTGGTTGAGGGACTCTGGGAGTTGAAGTCCACAAGTCTTAAAGGGACCAAGGTTGGAGACCCCTGCTCTAATGCAAGACAACAAAGACAACAAGACTCACAAACTGTTGTGCAAGGACTTTATTTAGTAAGACCTGATAGCATAGATCGACACTACATTACAGAATTGCTGTTATCTGTGGAAGAAATGAGAGTATTATAGAAGCTGAGTATTATAGAATAAATACACACCATTTGGTATTTATGTACAACTGTTTTTCCCCAGCCTATAATTCTGGAATTAAATAAAGAGTCCTGCTTAATATTCTTTTAGAAATCCCTATCCAGTTACCAAAAGGAAGGGCCAGCCAGAGGCTAGTATTTGGCAGAGGATTTTGAGAAAAAATGTGGCTGAAGACGAGGGTCCATCCAGACAGAATGCTTTGCTATTCTCCCACCATCCTTCGCTACATCAAATTTCCACCATGAGGTCTCTTCCAAAATAAGCCAATTCAGGTAGCAACTACGCTTGGGTAGCTCCCTGATTTTCCGCTGAAATAATAATTTTATAGTTTCTGAATCCACAGCTGAATTCAACTCTTGCTAAAGAGTATAAACAATCTTCCAGGCCTGACCAGAGTGGCAGGGAATCATCTTTGGAAAGGAGAAGCGAACTTAGCAACTGCTATAAATATAGATCGACTGATATGAACTTCTTTTCCATTTCAAAAACCTCTCCAACCCGAGTAAAGTGATTTAAGTGGTACGTGCAAACTAGTAACCACTGGATGCTTTACAAATTACAACTGGAAACCAAGACATAAGTCATGTTGACCAAGAAGAATTTTGAGATTGAGTGCTTAGAATATCAAACTTCTACATGAAAGCTGCTTGGACGCAACAAACATTTTATTCGAGTTTCCACTAAGCAGAGAAACTGAGTGATGACCCGTCGGTGCAGCTGCATCTACTTCTTCCTCCCGCCACCGCCAGCAAGCATGGTAGCCACTCTGATGAAGATGTTGAGGGTGTCCATATAAATGCCCATACACCTGGAAAGGAGGAAACAAGGAGATTCCTTGGAGAGAGTTCAGCCATAAAACATTTATTGGACTGTTATGCTGCTGAACTGTTTTGTATTCTTTCAATTAAAGGCAGTTAACTGTTCTTTCGCAAATAAAGTCAATGTACTCAACATTGCCCATATGTTTTCTTTCAGCTTCTGAAAAACCTACCTGAAAATTATTGATCTATACCCGTGTAGGTTGCTGGTTGTAGAATTCTGGGAGTTGAAGTTCACACAACGTAAGGTTGCCGAAGTTGAAAAAGACTAATCTACATTTTTAAACTGTAAACTACCTAGACATTAGATAGTGAGATGGGCAGTGTATAAATTTAATAAATAGCTAGATATCTAGCTAGGCAGACAGACAGATAAAATACAAATGACACAGACTATGGTTTCAATATTAATGCAGTATACCAGAGTTTCTCAACCAAGTCTGCTTGAAGATATGTGGACTTCAACTTCCAGAATTCCCCAGCTGGCATGCACATACCCAATTGCCAAGTTTGAGAAACACTGCAATAAACCCTCAGTTTAATCGTTCATATTGAGCTTTGGATTTAAAGACAGAATCTGCTGGATTTGAGTTGAATTTAAAAATTTTAAGCAATAACAAGCTGACTTTTGAACAATCATTAACATGCAATTATTAATAAATCATTAATACATTAATAACAATCATTAATAGGCAGGCAGGAGGTTTACCTCATGCTATTATGAAGTAAGAAACTTCTCAACACTTTGAAAAAAATTCTGCCTCCTATGCAGAAATGCTATGATGCGAAAGAACCTATAACAACCCATTTGGACAGACAATGGCCGATTTACATTTGAAATGGGATGTTTCATCACACTGAAAACAGCTCAGAGTAACATGTTTTGTACAATCCTACTTAAAAAGTATCCAGGATTTTCTCCACAGGCCTTATTAATCAGGCTGAAATGCAAAGGAGTTTAGAGTTAAGCACCAGAAGACAAGAAACAGTGGATGGAAACGAAACGAGGAACAACCTAGAAGGAAAAAGAGAAATTTCCTGACAGTAAAAACCATTAACCAGTCTGGGTGCTCCAACACTGGAGGTTTTCAATAAGAGACTAGACAGCTATTTGTCTCAAATAGGGTCTCCTGCTTGAGCAGGGGGTTGGACTGGAAGACCTCCAAGGTCCCTTCCAGCTCTTCCTGTATACCTGGTCATGTGTATTCCTGGCCCACAAAAGGTATTTCAAATTTCCTGTTTTCAATGGCCAATCCAAGATAGGGGCAAGCAAGGTTTTCGAGTGCCCAGGGCTGTGTTTTTAATGGGAATTTTTTTTATTATTATCATCATCATTAAGATGGCATGCAATTTGCCAGCTGTGGATCTCTCCTCAGGCTCTGCGTTACCCCCAGCTGGGGCTCGACTAGCGTGACATCTAGTGAGCAGCAACACTTACGCATTGATAGGATCGTATTTCCGCACTCCGACCACCAGGTATGGTTGGCTCTCCGCACGTTTGATAACTTGCTGGGTGTCGTGAAGCAGGAACAGGCTAAAAAGTACTAATCCTCCATAAATGGCCACAGAATACATGCCGGCACCCAAGATGGACGTCGGAGGCAGGAACATGGACCCTGGAAGACACGCAGGCCCCAAGGGAAAAACAGTCAGTGGGTGACCCACCTCTTCCACCCCCCCACTCCACAAAATGGTAGGAATTATGCCATGCAAGTTACTTCAGCGGGATCCCTGACTGCCCGAGGAGCTAATTACTGGTAGTTCTTGACTTACAACCACAATGGAGTCCAACACTTCTGTTGCTAAGGGAGACATCTGTTAATTTTGCCCCGTGTTTACGACTTTTCTTGCCACAATTCTTGAATGGATCCCTGCAGCTGTTAAGTGAAGTGACCTGGTCTTAAGTGAATGTGGCTTCCAGACAATCAGACTTTGTCAGAACGTCACCAAAGGGGATCCGGTGACCAAGGGGGATGCGGCAACAGTCGTAAGTCCATGCCAGTTGCCAAGCATCTCAATTCTGATCACGTGACCACGGGGACGGACGCTGCAACAGTCGTCCCTAAAAAGGGTCACAACTCCCTTTTTCCGGTGCCACCACAACTTCAAACAGTCACTAAGTGAACTGTTGTAAGTTGAGGATTACTTTGTCTGTCACTGTAATGGGATCTCCATTTATCACTTTCCCAGCTGGATTCTGACAAGTAACGTAGACGGGAGAAGCAGGAGGGAAGGTGTGAGATTCACTTAACATCCATGACAGAAAAGGTCAGAACCCCCCCCCCCCAAGATCTCACTCACTTCATAAGAGCCTTGCTTAGCAATGGAGGTTCTAGCCCCAACTGGGGTCGTACGCCGAGGACTACCTATACCAGGGGTCTCCAACCTTGGCAACTTTAAGACTTGTGGACTTCAACTCCCAGAGTTCCTTTGCTGGCTGAGGGACTCTGGGAGTTGAAGTCCACAATTCTTAAAGGGACCAAGGTTGGAAACCCCTGACCTATACACTCAAATGTTTCCAGAACCGACCGACCACATCAGATTCCACCAAACCCAGGCACTTCCGGCCTTTTGGCCCACCTCTCTCTCAGGAGAGCCGATCCGCTTACCTACGGAGGAAACGAGCACCAGCCCCAGCCCCACGCCCAGGGGGGCTCCCATGTTCAGAAACTTCTCACTGGGGGCGCACATGGCCACGGCGGAGAGGCCCCCCACGATGCCAGCCGTGTACCAAGCCGCTCGGATGAGGAGGGGGCCGCCAAGAAGGGTCAGAGGAGCCACCACAGCACCCATAACACCTAGGCGAAGAAAGAGATACCAGTGTGTATTCGGCAGGAAAGGGGGGGGGGAGAAACTTGATTCGTTGCAGCTTTGTTTATACAACTCATGTATTATTTTATTGTGCTAAATGGGCCCCGCATCCTAACCCTGATTGTCACAGAGGTCCATCAATTTTCACCCAACCTGAGACACTCCTTCCTCTTTTGGAAAAAAATTAATACAAGAAAGGAATGCAAGAATAGTCCCAAAGGTGCTTTTTCAAGAGGCAACTGGACTTTCTGGGGTTTTTTTTTCTGATCGTTCGCAGACGGTGTTGGCAGGGGGGCAGAGATTGGCCGCGAGGCGCCTCTCGTGTGGGGTGCCGCAGGGGTCGGTTCTCTCGCCTCTCCTGTTCAACATCTATATGAAGCTGCTGGGTGAGGTTATCTGTGGTTTCGGAGTGGAATATCATCTGTACACTGATGATACTCAGCTGTACATTTCTACTCCGAACCACCCCAACGAAGCCATCAAGGTGGTGGTCCGGTGTCTTGAGGCCGTGCAGGTCTGGATGGGGAGGAACAGGCTCCAGCTCAACCCCTCCAAGACAGAGTGGCTGTGGGTTCCGGCGTCCCGGTACAGTCAGCTTACACCTTCGCTGACTTTTGGGGGTGAAGTATTGGCCCCCAGGGGGTGGGTGCGCAACTTGGGTGTTCTCCTGGACGACCGGCTGTCTTTAGAAGAACATTTGACGGCCGTCGCCAGGGGAGCATTTTATCAGGTTCGCCTGATCCGCCAGTTGCGCCCTTTCCTTGACCGGGACTCCTTACGTACGGTCACTCACGCCCTCGTCACTTCCCGTCTGGACTATTGCAATGCTCTCTACATGGGGCTCCCCTTGAAGAGCACCAGGAGGCTCCAGCTAGTCCAGAATGCGGCTGCGCGGGTGATAGAGGGAGCACCGCGTTGCTCCCATATAACACCCATCCTGCGCGGCCTGCACTGGCTGCCGGTAGCCTTCCGGGTGCACTTCAAGGTGTTAGTGACCACCTTTAAAGCGCTCCATGGCTTAGGACCGGGGTATTTACGAGACCGCCTTCTGCCACCGATAGCCTCCCAACGACCTGTGCGCTCCCACAGAGTGGGCCTGCTCAGGGTGTCGTCGACCAAACAATGTTGGTTGGCGGCCCCCAGGGGGAGAGCCTTCTCTATGGCAGCACCCGCCCTTTGGAATGAGTTGCCTCCGGGTTTACGCCAACTTCCCAACCTCCGGACCTTCAAGCGGGAATTGAAGGCTTTATTATTTCACTGGGCGGGACTAGCCTAAGTGTATTTTAAGTGTAATTTTAAGGGGTTTTAAGTCGGTCTAAGACCGTTTTAGTTGATTGCCTTGTTAAATATTTGTTTTTAAATTCTTTTTAAATTTGTTATTTATTTGTTGTATTTTAAGATGGCTGTACACCGCCCTGAGTCCTTCGGGAGAAGGGCGGTATAAAAATTAAATTATAAATAAATAAATAAATAAAATAATGAATGAAACTCCCGAAGGGGCTTTTTTAAAAGGCCACTGGACTTCTTGGATGAGAAGCGAAACGTCTTCTTATCCAAGAAAAATGAAGTCCATGTTGTGACTCCGGCCCCCGAGCCTCTCCTCATGGAGGAGGATGACTCGGAGAGTGAGGGAGAGGAGCTGACAAGGCCTCCCTCTCCAGGTCCCTCCTTCCTGGCAACGCCTCAAGTGCCGGTGGAAGGCCAGGAAGAAGGTGTGTCAGAGCCCTCATAGATAGAGGACGAGGAGGATCAATCCTGGATTGATCCTAGGCAGCGTCAGCAAGAGAGGCGTGCGCAGCAGAGAAAGAGGTGTGGCAGGCCCAGAGACTGCTGAGTCACTGAGCCACACCCCACAGGGATAAAAGAGGGTGGGGTTGCCATCGGGCCCTTGTGACGGACAAAAGCTACTAAGTGTGAACTGCATCGTGTGAGCTTCAGACAGTTTTTGGATTTAAGGCTTGGATTTTCATGAGTAACTCTTGACCATTCTTTAGACTCCTGGTTGCTCTGGCAACGGACTGTAAACACACTGACTCTTGATAAGAAACTTGGCTGGCACTTGGAGAGCAGCTGCCAGAACTTTCCTCTGCCAAAGGAAACCAGGCTAACTTGTAAATAAATTGCTGGCAGACATCCTTCGGCACTTGTATTCTCTTAGGTAAGGTGGGGGGGGACAGAACAGTCCAGTTGCCTCTTGAAAAAAGCACGTTTGGGACAACCATGACCTGGATGATTGAGAATCTCCATAGAAAATGCCTCACATGGCATTGGGAATGTGTATGGTTGTAGGTTTAAATACACCGAGTCTCAAAACCACAATTTCCCCCATGTTTCAAACTCTTCTTCTACTGTAGGTCATCCATATACCACATGGCAGTGTGCGCAGAAACACTTCTAATGCAAGATGCTAAAATTATACAGCCCAGCTACCAGCTATACCAGACAAATGAGGTTCAGGTGATGGGTATATTTCTCCTTGAACATGATGAGATACCGTGACTCCAGGCTGTGCCACCCACCCACCCACCCACCCACCCACCTATTTCTTGGCTTCCAAGGCTGCTAACTCAACAAGCGAAGTTTGCCGAGATCCTTCTTCAGCAAAAATCTAAAAAAGGCAGAACATAGCATCTGGCAGGGATTTTCCTAAAATGCTTTGCATTAGGTGGTCAGCGTGTTTTAAGAAATCCAGAAAGGCGAATACCTGCATGCAGCATCCATGCCAGGTGTTTGGGAATCGGACTCTCTTCGTAATCTATGGATCGAACCAACATGCCAGCTCCAATCATCACCGCAAAGGTGGCACCGATGGCCTGCAAACAAAACATGGCTATTCATTAACGCCAACAAGAACTGTTTTATTTGGATCAGTGCTTTGTAAGCCACACTTGCCTTATCCTGTGCTTTTGGGGTGTTTTTCCATTAACATGACCTCAAGTGTGAACTTGTGATCCCAATTAATTTCCCACCTGTTCTGGCAAGACAAGAAACAATGGATGGAAACTCATCAAGGAGAGAAGCAACCTGGAACTAAGGAGGAATTTACCAAGAGTGGGAACAATCAACCAGTGGAAGGACTTCCCTTCAGAGGTTCTGGGTGCTCCATCACTGGAGGCTTTTAAGAAGAGCCTGGATCCAGCCCACTTCTCTGGAATGGTACAGGGTCTCCTTTTTGAGCAAGGGGTTGGAGTAGAAGACCTCCCAGGTCTTTTCCAACTCTTGACATTCTGGTCTGGTGTCTCCAGCCCAGTGTGTCTCCCAGACATACACAATAATTTGAGGTAGAAACCTAAAATTAGTCTCCTTTATTAAATGCTGCATATTCAATACACTCATCATGTCACGTATCAGAAAATGGGATAGGAGGAAGACTGGATTTTTCCAGAATTTTTTAGGAGTTTAGGCATCTGCTGCTTTTAAGGATATAAACCCTCTTCTGAAACTACGTAAGTGACATTTCGGTTCGGGAAATGCTACTTACTTTGAGTAAAGGGCAGAGCCTCAGGATTGGTTGTTCTCGTCATTGCAGAAGAACATGTGTATTTATTAAAAGAAACTATGATAGTTAAAATTAACTACCATGCCCTCTTGTGGACATAGATGGATTGTCAAATAGGGCACAAGAGCATTAAAAAAAACCAGGTCTGGATTTCTGATCCATTTCCTTCCATGTTTACAGTTTTTATTAGTTTATAATACTGTATAAAATACAAAAATACAAAAGCAAATGAAAAATAAGGGGGGGAAAGGAGAAAGGATTCCAACTTTGATTCCCACAACGGATGAATGACTGCAGAAGTTGATGGAGTTAGCAAAGATGGGCAAATTGATTGCTTGATTAAAGAAAAAAAAGCACAATTACTTTTGTTTCTACTTGGAAACCGCTTCTGGACTTTGTACTCGAGGTGGACAAAAATAAAACTTTGATTTTTGGGTTTACCGTTGAGATAGGTTTGTTGTTATAGAAATGACTAAGTTTATATTATTAGGTAAAAGTAAAAAGTTGAGGTTTGATTGTGTTTCATTTCCTAACCATCATCCTTGCTGGAGGTATTGCTAAACAACAACAACGACAGCTAAACTAAGCAGTTTCAATCTTTGAATATTCTAATATTTCTACCTATTTTATAATCTGCAGCTGCATAGCATCTCCTCGCAGGGGAGACAGGTGGCATAACAATGTAATAAATAGGTAAAAATAAGTAAGTAACTAAACTAATGGTTCTAATCAGTTTTTTGGAGGAAAAAAGAACAGTATGTTTAATTTCGGATAACAGCATTTTACCTAAAAGTTCGTGTTGATGTCCCCCTTGGAGAACTTCCGTTTACAGACATGCTACTCTCATCAGAATTAGAAAAACAGGAACTGAAGATGTGCGGACTTTAATTCTGGGAACGGAACACACATCTTCAAGTTGCCCTGGTTGAGAGACACTGGTTGAGACCACTGTGAGTCATTTCCTGTTGTGTTATGCTGGAGGTAAGTCCCCTGCCAACCATCTGGATGGCCTATGCAGCAAAAGAAACTCCTGGGACATTACTCTATGGATAGATTCCCTATAGGCACAGTAGAAGCCAAGCCAGTGCTGAGATTTTTGCACAAAAAGCTGCATAGTTAAAATAATCCCCCTTCCCTCCCCCACTGGGCCACCCACTGTCTATCAATCCAATGCAACCTCTTTGTTTTGGGAAGTAAGTCTGCTGGGATCAGGAGGCTCTCACCCTTCGACCTTGAGGTGTTGAGATTCTCCCAGGCCAGAAGGCGCACATGGATTTCTCCCTTCCCTCCCAGCCCTCTACCCCTCCCTGGTTTCTGTTGCCTGGCTGTGAGCAAAAGGGCACACAGTTAGGAAATTTCTAAGTTCTAGGTTGCTTCTCTCCTTGATCATATTCCTGCAATGGTTCTTCGTATATTTTAGCCTCCTGGCCTTTAATCACCTTTGTTGCTCTTCTCTGCACTTTTTCCAGAGTCTCAACATCTTTTTTTGTATTGTGGTGCCCAGAACTGGATGCAGTATTTCCAAGCATGGCCTCACTAAGGTTTTGTAAAGTGGTACTAGAACTTCCCGCGATGCTGATTCTATCCCTCTATTAATGCAGCCTAGGATTGTGTTGGGTTTTTAAGGCTGCTGCCGCAGACTGGTGGCTCATATTTAAGTGATTGTCCTCTAGGACTCCAAGATCCCTCTCGCAGTTACTAGCACTGAGTCAAGTTTCACCTAATCTATACTTATAAAAGTTGGGTTTCCCCACCCATCGGGGAGGGAGGGAGGGAGGGAGGGAGGGAGGGAGGGAGAGAGAGAGAGAGAGAGAGAGAGAGAGAGAGAGAGAGAGAGAGAGAGAGAAGGCCTTACCAGCCAGGAGCCCCTCATCATCAGCCCCATCATGGCAGGAGTTCTGCTGACGGCAACTGCAGACAAGGCGGTCAAGCCCACACTTCCCGCAAAGTACATGTAAGTGGAACGAATCCGGTCCTTCACATACTGAGGCCAAATCCTGATAAAACCACAGAAAACACACGTAGGGTAAGCCTTCCTCGACACGGATAGGGCAAGAACCTAGGTCCTTTTCTCTGATTACATATCAGTTTTGTTATATTTAGGTAGTCCTCGACTTACAACTGATTCCAAACGGTCACTAGACAAACTGCTGTAAGTCAAGGACTGTCTGTACTCACATGCTGGGCCTCAAATCAAACGAGGGATCATGTGCCAGGGCTATGCTAACCTTTCAAAACAGAGCACACGGGAATTCCATTTCATCTTTAATCATTAAAGTAGCCGCCTCTTTCTTTAGGCCCACGAAAGCTGCCCTTGGCTGTGCCTGAAGGCCTGTAAATACACGCCTCTGACCCCAGCAAAGGTCCAAAATAACGTGAGCTCATCATCATCACGCATGGGAGAAGCGTTCATGCACCTGAGCATCCAGAAATGCCTTTTTTAAAAAGCAATTGCACAGAAGCTCGGCTTGGGGTTAAAAGCCACCTCTTCACTCCGAACTGCCTTCCAAGTGGATAGTGCCATAAATTTTGCAAAAAAATAAAGTAAAATAAATTTGGAATATTCTTACAAGCAAACTTTTATTGTTACAGTAAGAGCCACAAGATTTAACGCATATCTTCTGCAGTCGGTTTTCTGGGTTTCACTCTTTCTGAGGTAAATCTGGGATGGTGTCAAGGGAAGTCCATTTGGTACCTTCCATTCATGGGTCTATGGAGATTCTCAGTCATCCAGGTCACGGTTGTCTCAAAGGTGCTTTTTCAAAAGGCAGCTGGACTTTCTTGGGTTTTTTCCTTGAAAACGTGCCGTCTCTCATCCAAGAAGCTTCTTGGATGAGAAGCAAAACATTTTCAAGGAAAAACAAAGTCTTTTGAAAAGCCCCTTCGGGACTTTTATTCATTATATGCTAAACCAAAACAACCAAGAAAGCTTTAAAAAAGCCAACATGCTATACAGGTCTCTCTTTATCAAGATTTTTTTTTTTTTGCCAAAGTTTTTCCACTCAGCAAACTCAGTTCTTGGCATAATGATTAAATCAATACACAGCTTTGTGGGGTGTTTTCCCCCCCCCCCCGACTCCCGAAGTAATTTAAGTGAATCTTTAAAAACAGATTATTGCTAGGGTCTGAATCGCAAATCACCTTCTACTACATTTCTCACGCATGTGCTCAGAACTATCCATACATTGATTTTTACTGTAATTACTTTAATTGCGAGATGAATATGCCCTGTTTTCTCCCCTGTGGACTTCTAGCCAGGATATATATACATATACGTAGCTATTAGGTCACTAAACAGCTCCCTATCTGCTGAGGTTCCCGAAGGCCAGAGACGCTCTATAAACGGTTCCTATTAGAAATAAACTGCTTACACAGCTTTTTCCAGGGCGCCGATTTCATTGGACATGCCCAGCCCATAATAACAGAGCGCGCCGAGACCGACAGCAGCACCTCCGGCCACAATCCATCGTCCTGCCTGGTGAACTGATAAAAGAAAAAAGAGCAATTAACTGGAAATAGTTTCTCTCCTTGAGAAAGGGTTGCACCAAGATGAGTCCCTAGCTCAGTGGTTCTCAACCTTTATAGTGCTGCGACCCCTTTAATACAATTCCCCACGATGTGGCGACCCCCAACCGTAAAATTATTTTCGTTTTGAATTTATCGCGCCTGAAGCCGTATTGGCTAGCGATCTGAACTGCTTGCGATTGCCTTGAGGACGGAGGCATTAAAGCGGAGACTCCTCCCCTATTAAGTTTATGGCGCCTGAAGCCAGATTAGGCTAGCGATTGGGAGTGATTGCAGCTGGCCTGAGAGGGAGACATCAGAGCAAAGATTTCTCTCTTTTTTAATTCATTGCGCCTGAAGCCGAATTCGGCTAGCAATTTGAAGAGCCTGCAGCTGGCTTGTGCAGTCAACCATTGGAGCGCAATTTTTCGACTCGCAAGTATACTTCCCATATTTCCGATGGTCTTAGGTGACCCCTGGAAAATCGTCATTCGACCCCCAACGGGGTCCCGACCCACAGGTTGAGAACCGCTACCCTAAAGGTTCCCGACGGGGCCAATTTTACATCTAGTAAACACTGAAGGCTTTCTTGTGGGGGTGTATGTGTTTCTTTGCTTGAGAACAAAGAACACCCCATGAAAGGACCGTGTGCTCCTCTAAGGAGGAAAAGAGAGGTGCCCATGCCAGAATCAAAGTACCTTAGCTTGGTTCAACTCTGAACCCTGCCCAAGAAGTCCAGGGTTTAACCGCAATCAGATTGCATGCTTTGTTTGCACAGCTAAATCGGAACTTAGAACAAGTAGAACAAGGAAAAACACAGAACTCTACTGACTTACGCCGGCCCCGATTCTTGCAGAGTTAAGACCCACACAGACATATAGGGGCACCTACTTTTAAAGGCCGTTTCCATTGATGGTTCAAAAGCCGCTTCTTTCACTTCTTGACCGGGTTTCCTTTGGCGTATGCCTGTCCGAACCCTGGAGGAATATCCCTAAGATTCAAAACAACAACAACAATAACAACCAGGAAAGGTGAATTCTAGAGGCTGAAGGAACACATGCATGAGAGCCGTGCCTCCCAGCCCCTGCAAGGAAAACTAAATCAGGCTAAGGCTCATTTTTCAAGAGGGATATTCCGACTGGCATGCCTGAGAAATCCCCCACTCGGGGGCAGACACAAACACAGATATTCTGGAGGAATAAATATTAAACTTTGAAACCAGGCTTTGTAACTTGGCTGATCAGGGAAGTTAAATCTAATGCCATTTTCAGCCCCTGCAAACACACACAATCCCTTCTGAGAAGCCGACAAGGGTAAGCACGGAGTCTCCCTCACTCGGTTCCCCCCCTCCAGTCGTGCAGCAAAGAAAGAGTCCCGGCCGTTTGATTTTGCCAAGAGTAGACTTCCCTGGAGCTTAAATGGTTAGAGAAACAGCCTAAGCCGACTCTGAGGTTTTTTCCCTGCGAACAACACAAGGGAAAGTTCCCTCTCCCCAGCCATCCCCTCGGTTATCTGCAGATGTCCAATCAGGGGCTGGTATATTGGTCAGGAAACAGGTGCTGGCTTCCCAGCTCTGCAAGGGGATTCATGACCTTGGCTGGCTGGAGCTTCTCACGAGGCTGAGCTGGGCTCCCATCCCTCCCCATGCAAATGTCTGTCTGCTGGGATAGGTGAGATGCAGCCACGTCGCTTTTTCCCTCTCGCCACCTGAAAGACAAGAGCTCTGGAGGCTCAGTCCTATGTGGGCGTCCATCTGGCGTCACCCCAGAAAACGGCTTCCACTGCGCCAATGAGAGAAGCTCAAGGCGGAGCAGAACTCCAAGTCTCGACACATCTCCACCAAGGTGTGGTGAGCGAGAGGAGGACCCTTCGCTCAGATCCTGATTACATCACTAGCTGGATTTCAGAGGCTCTTGGCTGGACCCATCACGGCTCCTACGCGAGCCTGTGCAAACCTTGATTTAGTGTTTCAGCCCTTCTCTGTCTCAAACTAGGAGAGGCAGAAGACTTTCATGAATGAAGGTGAATCTACGTGTCCCAGGATAATGTTGCAGGATCCAACCCGGGTTGGTCAACGAGAACGGAGGTTTTGTCTTCCGAGCTTCCGGACTCTTGCTGGAGCCCTTCCCCTCGGGGAACTTCCCTCTAGCAGTGTGCACTTTTTCCGTGCGTGGTATTTATAGTGCCTGTTGTGTGTGGCTTTTGAGATGTTTCCTTTGAAACCTACTACAGTCCCCTGCGACATCAAGCTGGGATTAAAGTGGTTATGTTTAAAGCATCCAAGACAGAGCATGTGAGCCCCAAAGCCCAGAAGAGTCTCTGACATTGCAAAAAGCTACTTTCTATTAAATCCAATCCCCCCAAACTAGCTGCCTCCTCCCGCTCTCTTTCTGCTGCATTCCAGAGAGACGTTTTTCCCCAAGTCCACGCTGGCCGATTGATCCTGTCAGGCTTCCAGTTATGCCTTGGTCCGCCTTTTTAAATTGAAATACACACACCGTATACGTAGCTGCTCACGCTAATGAACTGAATAAATGTGAAAGAAAGAAAGAAAGCAAAGAGTCACCTCCCAATGTCTACATGGAGACGTCCTGGCCCTACTTTGGACCACAGAATGGAAGTTACCTTATTTTTCAGAGTATAAAACGCACCTTTCCCACCCCCAAAAGGGGGTGAAAATTTAGGTGGGTCTTATACACCAAATGTAGCCCTGCCCACCCACCGGCCCCCTCTCTTTGGCCTCTGCCTCCCAGCAAGCAGAAGCAGCCCATTTCAGGTTCAGCACAGCCTAATTAGCACAAGTTGACTGTTGGATCTTGCCGGGGGGGGGCGGGGGGGGGGGGCGGCGGCGGCGGCTCTGCTGCTTGCTGCAAGGAGGAAAAGTGCTGGGAGCAGATTTTTTTTTTCTTGTGCTAATCAAGCTATGCTGAAAACGAAAATGAAAGTAAAGCAGGCTGTTTGCTGCCCCCAGGCAAAATTGCTGGGAGGCAGAGGCAGATTTCTTTTTCTTCTTTTCCCCACCAAAAAAGGTAGGTGCGTCTTATACTCCGAAAAATACGGTAGGTCAACAACACCACCTTCCAGACTCTTTTCTTTTTTTTGCTTTTCCCTTTGATGTTTAGCTTCCAGGGTAGAGTTCCTGGTGATCTCTCTTCCAGGTTCTCTCCCAGACCGACCCTGCTTAGCTGTTTCAAGCTCAGCCAAGTTCCACAAGTCCACTGAGGACTCGTGCAGAGGAGCAAATTGGAAAACAGTGCAGGAAGGATGAGATTCTGGAGACGTACCTGGTACGGCTGCGTGAGCCATTGCTTGGTCTTTAGGGAGGAATTTCTCACAGTGGGTGAAACCTGAGCGACGGCGGAGCGCAGACTGCTGCCGGGGAGAGCCCGAAGGCACACCAACCGTGCTGCCAGCATGGCTGCGGGAACCAAGTCAATAACAACAGCTGCCTGCAACAACAGGAAAGAAGTCAGTGCCTTTGCCTGATACAGAAAAGCAGGAGAAAACTCGGCAAAGCAAAGCTGCATAACCACACAATTTCTGCAATCAGAGCTGCAGTAGATAGTCTGATGATGTGAAATAGGGGTCTCCAACCTTGGCCACTTTAAGACCTGGGAGTGAAGTCCACAAGTCTTAAAGTGGCCAAAGTTGGGCAGCCTTGTTTTATATGCATGGCTCACTGGAGAATTCTGGGAGTTGAAGTCCACAAGTGGCCAAAAGGTTGGATACCCCTGATGTAAAAGTACCAGGACTACACTGGAAAAGTCTGGGATATTCGACCCCTGAGAACCTCATGCCTGGGACATAAATTTCCCCTGGAATTATTTTGCAGCTCCCTCCTCAAGGATTTCCTACTAATCTCCCATCCAATTACAAATCAGATGCAATCCGACTTAGCTTTTCAAGACTGCCTAGGGACGCATAAAAGATGCCATCAAGTTGCTTCTCGGAATATGAGACATATAATTGGCACTGTATGTAAGTGGCTTAGGCTTCTCACACTGAGAAGTAAGAATCGGTCCCCGATATAGCTTTAAATAAAATCCAGCTGGAGGGATATTCGCAGAATATACATTTCACATTAAATGGAGAAAATCAACCACCACTTATAGATGCCCCAATGCCTGCAACGTTGTTAGAATTGCAACTTTTGAACTGAAAGAACAGAAATATGAATGCCTCTTACAGATAACATTACACCAAGCCTTGTAGTAACTGAGATAAAAGGAACCCTCCTGTCAGAGGGAGATATAGGATATAATTCATGAACAAATGCCAGTTGAATAGGGCATTTTAACAAGTCTTGGGTAGCACTGTTTTTTTAAATAAAGAATTCAGTAATAATTTGGTTTTAAATCTAGCCCACATGCTGCTAGACAAACGTAGAGCAATATTCTCTTTTCAAGCTTTAGTCTTATGTAACTTACACCCAAGCAGGCATGTATGAGGCCACGTTATTAATCCATTTTTTAAAAAAGCGAGATGCCCAAGATATAGACCATTGGAGCCTTTCTGTCTCAAGAGTTGACTTCTGATTCTTCTGGACTTTTTGAAACAAAAAGGCGCAGCTACCCACGGAAGAAGGCAAGAGACTAAATACTTCACTGCGTGGCCCAGTATGCAGTATCAGTCCTTAACAGCAAACGGGTAAATGCTGAGTCAAAACTGGATGATGTCACAAAGAGTAATGCCTTGTGTGTGTGTGTATGCAGGCATGTGCCCGGTCTCTTAACCTTAAAATGGCAATTATTGCAACAGGCAAGGCAACTCAGAATGAAGGTCAAAGTGATGCCCTTCTGATGGTTAACATTCCATAAGAGTTTTTTAAACAGAATCATCTTTTTTTTTAAAATAGATAACAAAATTGCTGTATTGCTGCCTGGTTGTTTATTTAACATATCTAAAGTCATGCAATCACTGACAAAGAACACTAATAAAACACATTATAATTTGGTTGTCCAGGAACTATACACCAGCGGTCCCCAACCACCAGGCTGTGGCCTGTTCAAAACTGGGCCGCAGGAAATAGGCAAGAGTGTGTAGGAAGTTAGCACCCACCCCTCTCCTAGAAGAATGAAATATTTTAGAAAATATTAAAAAGGGGCATAATATTATATTTCCCTGGATGAGAAATGGAGAAACATGTTTTAAGGACAAAGCAGCTCCCTGCAGCTTCCTGCCTCCTCCAACCTTTGTCAATGGGCCATTAAGGCCTCAGCCAAGCTCACTCACTCCCCCCCACCTTTGTCAATGGACCATCATCTGCAACACAATAGGACCCATCTAGCAACAAAAACTCGCCACATGACACCTGAAAAGATTATATCAGCCAGCAAGGCTAGCTAAGACGCCCCACCCACTGGGAGTCTGACAACCAATCAGGATACTCTTCCTATGCCCCAGAAAGTTCAAAGCTCAGAAAAAGCATAAAGCCAGTGAGTGCACAGGATCTCATCCCTTTTTCTGTTCAGGAACTCAAGCCATGTGATCCTGACCACCATTAAACCATCTTTCCAAGCAGTCTCCATGTTTCCAGTGTCTTTATCCCCACTTGGAACAGAACCCAGATGGATGTTTCTTCCAACAAGTGCGTGCAAAGTTCCACTTGTGCAAGTGAAGGGCTTGAGCGGAGCTTCTCGGGCGAGCACAAGCGCTCTCTGCTCACACAAGGGGAGCTTCATGGGCGAGTACAAGCTCCCTCCGCTCGTGCACGAAGCTCCATTTGGTGAGTGGAGGGAGAGAGCAAGTGCCCGCTGCTCACATAAATGGAGCTGGGCATGTATGTATATGCCTACCACTCAGACGCCGCCTCTCGTGCCAAGCCAAGCGGGTATGCACAATACTTTACGCCAGCACTACGCTTCAAAGGTGTCAATTCTTCTACAATCAGCCCTTCTTAGTGTCCAACTCTCACATCCGTCCCATTATTATACGGAACGCTATTGCTCAAACTAGCCTGCTCTTTGTATTTATACCAATAGCTCAGAAACGCAGGTAGAAGTTTAAATATAGCATCAGCTTACACATGTGTGGACAGTATAATAGACAAAACATTAAATAAGGGTAAAGCCATGATCAAATCACCTTAATATGACACTGTAGAGCCACAATAGGATAGAAGTTAGTAGTCCCTGGTTACGTAACTCTGGAAGAATAATATTTCCAGAATGAAATACAGTTTAAATAATTAAAAGGGTCCCTAATTCAGGAAACAATTTTGCTATTAGACCAATTTGTCACCAATTTACACCAATTTGCAATAGCATACACAATTGCCCTTGCATCAGTTTCGGGTTGTATACCGTCCCCACGGTATTTAATTTATGCTGTTTTGTGAGTTACAAGCTACGCAAAGTTGTTTTAAGACAGGCGGCTGTTCCAAATAAGCAAATAAAAAGTTGAGTTTCATTGTACAGAAAACGACTGAAAAGAAAAAAACTTGATTAGAACTTAAAGCGCCCCCCCCCACAAAAAAATCCAGATTTAGTCTTAAATTTTTCAAATTAAGACCGGAAGATCTCCTGGTGGTCTCCCATCCATCCAATTAACCAAATCTTTTGTAAGAGCCAAGTGCTGAAGAGGAGAAAAAAAATGCCCCTAAACGGCAGGGAATCCACCTCGAATTGGCAAAATAGCCTGGCACGGATCCTCGGAGGTCATCTATCCCAAGGGTCTTCCAGCCAGCAAAGCAAAGCTGGCTGAGGAACTCTGGGAGTTGAAGTCCACAAGTCTTAAAGGGACCCAGGTTGGAAGACCCCTGATGGATCCCACCCCAGGGGGCCCCTCCTGTTCTTTCCAGAAGCTCTCAGACGGAGCCATAAGGTGGTCTTTGCCCCCTCGGAGATGGTGGCTGCTCAGTGAGGGGGGGGGAGAGCCGTCCTGCCTCACAATAGAATAGAAAATAGAGAATAGAGAATAGAATAGAATTTTTTTATTGGCCAAGTGTGATTGGACACACAAGGAGTTTGTCTTTGGTGCATTTATTTATTTATTAATCACATTTATATATTTATATATACTTGCTCTCAGGGCACCTAAAAGAAAAAGTTACACAACATGTTCAGCGTTAAAATTGTATTCAGAGTTCTCCACTCCTCTGAAAACAATAAAATACCTGATGCCACCAGACTTGAAATCTTGAATTCAGAAAACTTAGAACTCCGCCGCCTTCGACATGACCTGAATTTAACTCATAGAATCATCTATTGCAATGTCCTTCCTGTCGAAGACTACTTCAGCTTCAATCGCAACAATACAAGAGCATACAATAGATTTAAGCTTAATGTGAACCGCTCCAATCTTGATTGCAGAAAATATGACTTCTGTAACAGAGTTTTTAATGCTTGGAACACACTACCTGACTCTGTGGTCTCTTCCCAAAATCCCCAAAACTTTAACCAAAACTATCTACTATTGACCTCACCCCATTCCTAAGAGGCCTGTAAGGGGCGTGCATAAGAGCACAAACATGCCTACTGTTCCTTTCCTATTGTTTCCTTTCGTTGTATCCAATTAATATAGTTATTACACACTCATACTTATATATATGCTTATATATTGTATAGTTATATCATGCTTAAGCTTATATATACTGTGTGACAAAAATAAATAAATAAATAAAATAAATGAATAAATAAAAAAGCCTGGGCTTCAGGGAGGGAAACTGAGGCGGGGGGGGGCAGCAGCCACCATATATTTCCCCCCCCCCCCACACTGATGGCTCCTCATTGCTGGTTTACCAGCCACAACAACCCTGCCAGGTAGGCCACTCTGAGAAACCAGGTCCCCCTCCCCCCCCAGAATGGGAGCCGTTGGGGTCTCGGGGTAATTTAGGCCCAGGCGGAGAGGAGACGTCCCGGAGGCTTCCCAAGGCCGGAGAAGCGCCGGCCACGCCGCCACCGACTCACCTCCTGCCGCTCGCCCTTCTCCCGACTGCGCAGAGCCCTTCCCGGAAGTGGAGGCCTTGCCGGGGGAGGGCCTTCCTCCCTTCCCGCCCTGCCATTGGTCCCTCTGACTCACGTGGTCCGGCTTTCCCCGCCCCCGAGTGGGTCAGCGAGGCGTCTGCGGCCATCTTGAGGAAAGGCAAAAGGACGCTTCTTCCGAAGGCGCTCGCCAAATGGCCGCCGCCGGGCGGAAGTTTTGGGGAGAGTTCCGCTCGTTGGGGGGGGGGGCGGGAAACGAGAGATGGCGGCCATGTTGGGAGCGGGCAGCCGAAGACCCGTCTGCCATGTCGGCCGCGGGCACGGCCGCAGTCCGTTGGGATTCCTTCTGCGGCTTAGACACGGTCGCAAATCGGTTTACTCGCAGCCGATCCCTTGCTGGAGAGGAGTGCATCTGATGGGCGGCGAATGAGAGAAGATTAAAAAAAAGCGTTAATTAAAACAATTAATTACATGTATTTAGTTAATTAATGCCTGGATTGAATTAGGCTGATCAGACGCGGAGGTGCAAACATGGCCTCGGCCACTAGATGGCAGGCAAACGCCAGGCAGGGTGGCCAGAAGCCCGGATTATTATTATTTTTAATAGTCTCAAAATTCAGCCCAAAAATCTGCAGAGAAATTGCGATGCAAAGAGATTCTGCGGCTGTGTGTATTAACCATGGATATTAGGAAATCTCAGACAAGACTACCATAGTCTAAAAATCCGGGTTGTTATGTTTGGTGTTGACCTTGCACGCATCTGATTTAAAGGGAATCAACCTAAAATTGTCTTGGCTCAAAACGATTATACGGTAGATCTGGTTTCTGGATATATTTATTTATTGGTCAAATTTATATAGCTCACAAAGCTACATCTCTGCATCTCACAAAGCAAGTGGCTCTGGGTGGCACAGGACAAAGCTGGTTAATAAATTAGTTAATCAATACCTAAAACAAGTGTTATTAAAATGATATATGCCGGAAGGACTCCTATCCTTGTTGCATTCCATTTCTTAGTTTTCTTTTAATGAGGCTCATCCAAGGGAAACTTCTTTCAGGGGTTGCATTGCTAAAACACTGACAAGAAATGATCATGCAAAATAATCTATTTCATACAAGTCGCATTCTTCAGCTGCTTCTGTATTAAATTGATGACTTTGACCCAAAGTTGTTCAAAATTCAAATCATCTTACGTTGGACCTTGACGTTAAATGAAGTTGATTTTACTATTGCTCTAGAAATGCAAGGTTTTATTTTCTAATAAACTGTTTCAACTCCTACCCTCAAAACAACGCTATAGAGCACTGCACACCAGAACAACTAGACACAAGAACAGTTTTTCCCCGAAGGCCATCACTCTGCTAAACAAATAATTCCCTCAACACTGTCAGACTATTTACTGAATCTGCACTACTATTAATCGTTTCATAGTTCCCATCACCAATCTCTTTCCACTTATGACTGTATGACTGTAACTTTGTTGCTGACAATCCTTATGATTTATATTGCTATATTAACCATCATTTGTGTTGTAAATTTGTACCTTGATGAACATATCTTTTCTTTTATGTACACTGAGAGCATACGCACCAAGACAAATTCCTTGTGTGTCCAATCACACTTGGCCAATAAAAAATTCTATTCTATTCTTTTCTTTTCTTTTCTATTCTATTCTATTCTATTCTATTCTATTCTATTCTATTCTATTCTATTCTATTCTATTCTATTCTATTCTATTCTATTGTCTAATTGTTTCTTTATTTCTAATTGTTCTCTGTGACTCACTACAGATTTCCTACTCATGAGACCACCTGCTAAAAATTAAGGAACATTTCTTTAAGGAGCAGCTTTCTTTGATCTCACCCCCGCCTGTCTTTACAAACACGGAGGAGATTCTAACACAGGAGGAGGCAATTCCCACGGAGCCATGGACTACTAAAAAAACCAAACGACGGAAGAGAAAGAAGAGAGGTAAATGATCTGGGATCTTATTCAGGCTAAGAAATTGCATTAAAACTCCTCTGCCTTCAATTTTCCTAACAAATATACGCTCACTTGCAAATAAGATGGATGAAATACTCCTCTTAAACAAATACTATTCTGATTTTCGCAATTCAGCAGTCCTATGCTTCTCTGAAACCTGGTTAAATGAATCAATTGAAAATAGCAGCCTGAACATTCCAGGGTTTCAGATTGAACGATCAGACAGGATTCCAGAAACATCTGGTAAAAAGAAAGGAGGAGGCTTATGCCTATATATTAATAGAAACTGGTGTCAAGATTTTAAAATAATTTACAAATTCTGTGACAACAATTTAGAGACTCTAATTATCAACTGCAAACCTTACTATTCGCCTCGTGAATTTTCCTCATTTCTTCTAATTGCTGTTTATGTCCCACCACAAGCCTGTGTAAACAAGGCATTACGAACTCTAGCTGACCAAATCATGGAGGCTGAAGCCAAACACCCTGATTCACTGGCCATTGTTTTGGGAGATCTAAACAAGGCAAACTTAAGGAAAGAGCTACCAAAATACTTTCAGCATGTCAATTGTCCCACCAGAGGCAAGAATACTCTAGGCCATTGCTACACAACACTAAAAGATGCTTATCGGTCTTTTCCACGTGCAGCTGTAGGACACTCTGATCATTGCATGATTCACCTTGTACCTGCTTACAGGCAAAGACTTAAAGCTACAAAACCAATAATTAAATCAGTGAAAACCTGGACGGAGGAATCAAAATTAAAGCTACAGGCATGTTTTGACTGCACTGATAGGAATATTTTTAAAGATACCTCTGCAGACCTGGATGAACTCACAGATACTGTATCATATGTCAGCTTCTGTGAAGACCTATGTGTACCTACAAGGAACTTGCGAATATACAGTAACAACAAACCTTGGTTTACACCTAAACTTAAGCAGCTACGACATTCCAAAGAGGAAGCCTACAGAAAAGGTGATAAAATGCTGTACAATCAGGCCAGAAATGTACTAACAAGGGAGATCAGAGCAGAAAAAAGAAACTACTCTGAAAAGCTAAAGAATCAGTTTTCAGCAAATGAACCAGCAAACATGTGGAAAACTCTTAAAAATATCACCGGCTATGGCAAACCTCCTTCCCAGGCTGAAGGTAATCAACAACTGGCAGATGACCTGAATGAATTTTACTGCAGGTTTGAAAGGAAACTACAGCCACCTATCTCCACAACCCCTATCTCAGACACATCAATAACAGCCAAGCCTCCTACAGCTGACCTCATCCCATTGGGTTCACAACCCCTAGTGATCACAGAAAAGGAAGTGCAGGACCTATTTCACAGACAAAAGCCAGGAAAAGCTCCAGGCCCGGACAAGATAACTCCTTCTTGCTTAAAAGTCTGTGCTGACCAATTGGCCCCCATCTTCACCTATATTTTCAATAAATCACTAGAGATGTGTTATGTTCCTTCTTGCTTCAAACGCTCTACCATCATCCCAGTGCCGAAGAAGCCCACCATCAAGGAACTGAATGACTACAGACCAGTTGCTTTAACATCTGTAGTCATGAAAACCTTTGAAAGGCTAGTGCTTTCCTACCTGAAAACCATCACGGATCCGCTGTTAGACCCCTTGCAATTTGCATACCGAGCAAATTGATCAACAGATGATGCTGTTAATATGGCTCTGCACTACATCCTACAACATCTTGAATCTCCAAAGACCTACGCAAGGGTCCTTTTTGTAGACTTTAGTTCAGCATTCAATACCATCATTCCAGACATTCTTTTAACTAAGCTAAACCAGCTACAGGTACCGGAACAGACTTGTAAGTGGATCACAGGCTTCCTATCAAACAGGAAGCAGCAGGTGAAGCTAAGCAAGATCACATCAAATACCTGTATAATTAGCACAGCCCCCCCCCCCCAAGGCTGTGTGCTCTCCCCACTTCTCTTCTCTCTGTATACCAATGACTGCATCTCCAACGATCCATCTGTCAAGCTACTGAAGTTTGCAGATGACACAACAGTGATTGGTCTCATTTGAGACAATGACGAATCCGCATATAGACGAGAGGTCGAACGACTAGCCTTGTGGTGCAACCAAAACAATCTGGAACTGAACACACTCAAAACCGTAGAAATGGTGGTAGACTTTAGGAGAAACCCTTCCACACTTCCACCTCTCACAATACTTGACAACACAGTATCAACAGTAGAAACCTTCAAATTTCTAGGTTCTATCATATCGCAAGATCTAAAATGGGCAGCTAACATCAAAAACATCATTAAAAAAGGACAACAAAGAATGTTCTTTCTGAGCCAACTCAGTAAGCTCAAACTGCCCAAGGAGCTGCTGATTCAGTTCTACAGAGGAATTATTGAGTCTGTCATTTGCACCTCTATAACTGTCTGGTTCGGTTCTGCAACCCAACAAGAAAAACACAGACTTCAGAGGATAATTAGAACTGCAGAAAAAATAATTGCTACCAACCTGCCTTCCATTGAGGACCTGTATACTGCACGAATCAAGAAGAGGGCCGTGAAAATATTTACAGACCCCTCGCATCCTGGACATAAACTGTTTCAACTCCTACCCTCAAAACGATGCTATAGAGCACTGCACATCAGAACAACTAGACACAAGAACAGTTTTTTCCCGAAGGCCATCACTCTGCTAAACAAATAATTCCATCAACACTGTCAAACTATTTATTAAACCTGCACTACTATTAATCTTCTCATCGTTCCCATCACCAATCTCTTTCCACTTATGACTGTATGACTATAACTTGTTGCTGGCAATCCTTATGATTTATATTGATATATTGACCATCATTTGTGTTGTAAATTTGTACCTTGATGAACGTATCTTTTCTTTTATGTACACTGTGAGCATATGCACCAAGACAAATTCCTTGTGTGTCCAATCACACTTGGCCATTAAAAATTCTATTCTATTCTTCTATTCTAATAAACAGTGACCAAGACCAAAAACCTCAGTAAAGATGGTCTTTTTGAACTCTGAAAGATGGAGGGGCTAAAATCACCAAGAGATTCCTGCATTTGAAGGAATCGATTTTTGCATCTGCTCCAATAAGTCCATGAAGCAGCCTTGGCATTTTATCTTAACATCTTAATATCCTTTTCTAGCGGAGAATGTTCCATATTCATGTCTACTAGCATAATGTGAAATTCAGAAGCAGCTGGAAATCCAGAAATTCAGTCCAGAACCAATTGGAAGATGATTGGTTTCAAAGTTGATAATGTAGGATAATATTTCTGTGCCTTATGACTGTTTTTCACACTTACATAGCAGCGTTCAACATGTGATCAAAATTCAGAAGCTTGGCAACTGACTCATATTTATGACGGTTGCAGTGTCCCGGGATCATGTGATCCACTTTTGTGACCCAATAAGCAAAGTCAATGAGGAAACCAGATTCACTTAACAACAGGGTTACTAACTTAACAATTGCCACGATTCACTTAACAACTATGGCAAGATAGGTTGTACAATGGACCAAAACTCACTTAACAAACCTCTCACTTTGCAACAAGAATTTTGGGCTCAATTATGGTTGTAAGTCGAGGATGATCTGTATTTAGAATAGATCATAAAAATACAAAATACTGGCGCCCCGTCCATTTGAAATAAAAATTCTGCCTTGTAAATATCTTTCGGATTATTTTACAAACTAGAAGTGAAGGTTTAGCTCTGCAGACTGGTCCAAAGTGCATTGAAGATGCCACCTTGTATCAAACAGCCAAAATCTTCAGTGGCTCTTCGCCAACATTTATGCATGAATAGATAACGTCTATTCATCTTCTGTAGAAGATGCTATGGGAGAACCAGTTGCGTGTTTCAGATGCCATCAATTCTGCATTGCGAATCGCAACCTAGAGCCTATGAGGAACACGGCCGTACAAAATGGCATTCACCCTTCAGGATTTTTCTCTCGGAAGCTGAATTTGTATCACCGCGTATTGTTTTCCTCCCATCTGTCACTGGCCTTATGTGCTTATCACTTGATAGTTTTTTATCATTCAAGAATTTCACTAACTCAGTAAAAATACCCTCTGTTCTTCCAGCATCAACTGAAATATTCCCAAGAAAAGTTGCTCCAGCTTGACACAACCTGAACAACGATGCAGTGTGGTTTCTCTGCTGTTCAATCAGTACAGGAAGTCCTCGACTTGCTATCACAATTGAGCCCCCAAATTCTCTTGCCAAGCGAGACATTTGTTAAGTGAATTTTGCCCCATTTTACGAACTTACTTGCCAGAGTTGTTAAACTGAATCACTGCAGTTGTTAAGTGAGTCACATGGTTGTTCAGTGAATCTGGCTTCACCATCGACTTTGCTTGTCAGACGGTCACAAAAGGGGATCTGTTGCCAAGCCTCTGAATTTGGATCATTATACAATGAAGAACATGTTCTATTCCTCTTCTTCCTTTGCTGCCTCCAAAATTCTTCCTGGGGATTGCAAAAATCAAGCTGAACTTACTTAGATAGCTTTGGAGATGCTATTACGATAGTTTTTCTTTTAACGCTGACTTTCAAAATTATTCTTCATTATGGGGCCCCATTTAGCCTAAATTACTCATCAGGAGCAGCATAAAAATCGTTGTAGCTGCAAACAGTTTCCACAAATTTCACTGGGATTTAGTCAGACTCTTTTCTAGTGAATTTCAAAGAAATGCTGGCTCAGAAAGAATAATATATATATATTGGGGTTTTTAAATCAGGGGTTTAAATGGATTTTAAATTTGTATTTAAAAGTTTTAAGGCATCAACTGAATTTAATTGTCTATTCTTTTTGCTGTTTTATATGTATTATATGTTTTCTGTTGTTTTATTGGCTGTGAACCGCCCTGAGTCCTTCGGGAGATGGGCGGTATACAAATATAATAAATAATATATATATATATATATATGTTTTCTGAGGTTTTCGCGGGTGTTTGTATGTAGGTCTTTGGTTATTCGGGTTTTCTCCCACGTAAAATTGGAAGTGTCTTGGCGACGTTTCGACGAAGTCTCATTCGTCATCTTCAGGCTTCAGCTTCGTGCTTCTGGGAGCAATGTTTGATTGCAGCTGTTTCTTCCTTTTTAACTGCTAGTGGGGGTTTGAACTGATTGGGTGGGAGCTTGGCTGTGTTCTGATTGGATGGGGGTTTTTTGTGCTCTGATTGGCTGGGGGTGTGTCCTTTTTGGGTGGGGGCTTGGTTGTGCTCAGATTAGTCTGAGTTGCAGGGGGATTTGAGCTGGTGAGCTGCACTGCTGCTGTTTGGCTTCGTGTTCGTGGTCATGCTACATCTTCATAGTGGGTGTATATATATAAAAGGCACCACAGACAGAATCAGCAAGATCCTCCACAAACATAACATCAAGACAGCATTCTGCACAAACCGAAAAATATCCACCATCCTAAGAAACCCCAAAGACAAAATTGAGTTAGAAAATCAAGGAATATATGAAATCCCATGCACCGCCTGCCCCACCACATACATCGGACAAACCAACAGAAGAATAAGTGCACGCATTGAAGAACACAAGAACTCAGTCAAAAAAGAGGAACCAACGTATTCCCTGGTCCAACACCTTAAAGCCACAGGACATGATATTGACTTTAAAAAGACCAGAACTATTGCCAAAACTGAACCTTATTGACAAACGAGTCCTTAACACGAGGAATGACACCAGACCCACACTCACGAGGTCCACACAGGAAGTCACCACCACACATCCACCCAGAAAGCAGACCCAAACCCACACTGATCAGGAAGCACGACCAAGGACCAGAAGCCAGACCGCAGCTGCAACATTAGCCATTTCAAACCCCTCCAATCCATACATGCAACAGACTGACACCCACTATGGTGTCAAGTTCTCTATGTCAGTGAGGAATCCAGATTCCTTCAACAGCCATGTTATTAACTTTACAGCTGTGGTTGACTTTTCACAACTGTGGCAAGAAAGATCATAAAAACTCACTTAACAGCTTTCTTGCTTAGCAACATAAATGCAAGGCTCGATTGCAGTCATAAGTCAAACATAAGTCATAAGCACGAAGCTGAAGCCTGAAGATGACGAATGAGACTTCGTCGAAACGTTGCCAAGACACTTCCAATTTTACGCAGGAGAAAACCCAAATAACCAAAGACCTACATATATATATATATATATATATATATGAGTCTTTAATTAATCTCAGAAGTACCATCGGAATCTCATTAATCAACTTCAATCTTCTGGGGCATGTGTGATTGCAGCTGTTTCTTCCTTTTAACTGCTAGTGGGGTTTGAACTGATTGGGTGGGAGCTTGGCTGTGCTCTGATTGGATGGGGTTTTTGTGCTCTGATTGGCTGGGGTGTGTCCTTTTGGGTGGGGGCTTGGTTGTGCTCAGATTAGTCTGAGTTGCAGGGGATTTGAGCTGGTGAGCTGCACTGCTGCTGTTTGGCTTCGTGTTCGTGGTCATGCTACATCTTCGTAGTGGGTGTCAGTCTGCTGCATATGGATTGGAGGGTTTGAAATGGCTAATGTTGCAGCTGCGGTCTGACACAGGTCATTAAGTGCTTCCTGATCAGTGTGGGTTTGGGTGTGCTTTCTGGGTGGATGTGTGGTGGTGACATCCTGTGGACCTCGTGGTGTGGGTCTGGTGTCATTCCTCGTGTTAGACGTTTGTCAATAAGCGGGTTTCAAATGGCTGGTAGGCGGGAGGTATCATCGTTTGTTCATGCTGTGGGCGTTTTCTATCTGATGGCTTCTCTGATTATTCTGTTGTTAAACCTCAACAACAGAATAATCAGAGAAGCCATCGAGATAGAAAACGCCCACACAGCATGAACAAACGAGATGATACCTCCCGCCTACCAGCCATTTGAAACCTGCCTTATTGACAAACGTGTCCCTAACACGAGGAATGACACCAGACCCACACTCACGAGGTCCACACAGGATGTCACCACCACACATCCACCCAGAAAGCACACCCAAACCCACACTGATCAGGAAGCACGACCAAGGACCAGAAGCCAGACCGCAGCTGCAACATTAGCCATTTCAAACCCTCCAATCCATACATGCAGCAGACTGACACCCACTACGAAGATGTAGCACCACCTAACACGAAGCCAAACAGCAGCAGTGCAGCTCACTAGCTCAGATCCCCTGCAACTCAGACTAATTTGAGCACAACCAAGCCCCCACCCAAACAGGACACACCCCAGCCAATCAGAGCACAAAAACCCACATCCAATCAGAGCACAGCCAAGCTCCCACCCAATCAGTTCAAACCCCACTAGCAGTTAAAAGGAAGAAACAGCTGCAATCACACATTGCTCCCAGAAGCACGGTTGAAGCCTGAAGATGACGAATGAGACTTCAAACGTCGCCAAGACACTTCCAATTTTACGCGGAGAAAACCCAATAACCAAAGACCTACATACAAACACCATGAAAACCTCAGAAAATATATATATATATATATATATATATATATATATATATATATATATATATATATATATATATATATATATATATATATATATGAATGAATATATGAAAATATATGAAAAATACATGAATGCAAGCTGAAGATTTTAATGAAGCTTCAGAGTCTCTCTAGCTGTTCTTGCTTTGGAATTCATGGGGCTACAGACATAATAATGCCTTGAGGTCATTTGATAGCATCCACCAGTGAATCGTTTTCACATTCAACTTCTTAACAGTTCTCCCATCACCAGAAAAAGCTCAAACCTTGGTCTAGAATTCAAGGAAAAGACATACATTTCTAAGACAAATGGTGAAGAGGAAGGTTTATAGGAGATGGCTGTTAGCTTCGTGCAACCCCTTTGAAGTAAATTCTCCAAGAGATTATTTGTTTTGTCTCCAAGGTGCTTCTAAACCAAGCTATAAACATTTTCAAATTTAGCCCACTGCTGCCGTGACTGGCAGCCCCGTCCCATAATTGCATTAACAAACGGGGTGATTGCAAACTTTAAAGCTTAGGCTCTTAACGCAGCGCTTGAGAGGATTTCCATCTGCAGCAAGACACCATTTCATCAATGGCTCCTGGGGCTGTTTTCATCAGCAGAGTAAGAATTCAGGTTTCTATTGCCGCATTGCCTGCTTGGGGCATGTTGGATTGCTGATGGTGTTCAAAATGAAATCTGATGCATAGCTGGAAGAGGGAAAAGGAAGGGGAAAGAGACACCCAATGGGAACGGTTGCTGGCTTTGCAACCTCTTTAGCATCTGGGATCCTTTCTCCAGCACATTGCACAAGTCCTGGCCATTTATCTCTTATATATTATCGACTCTATCGAATAAATGGTTGGTTCCTATTTTAGGCTGGACCATAAATCACACAGAGTGGGGCGGTGGAAGAGACGACAAGGAATAACTGTTGTCATTGCAAGTTTTTGTCAATGGAAACAAGGGTGTGCTACTAAAAAGACCAAGACCACCTTGGGCAGTGATTTCTCTTGACAGGAGAATGCTGGAATCTAGAGCAAATCTGAGGAAGACAAAATGGGTAGTATTCATGACTGTTCCAGGGGATGTGGAGAAGGAGACGGAGGAGGAAGAAGAGGAGGAGGGATAGGAGAAGGAGATGAAGGAGAAGGTGATGGAGGAGAAGGAGATGGAGGAGAAGGGGATGGAGGAGGAGGAGGGATAGGAGAAGTGGATGAAGAAGAACAAGATGAAGAAGAAGGAAGAGGAGGAGGAGGAGGAGATGAAGAGGGAGGAGGAGGGATAGGAGAAGTGGATGAAGAAGAAGGAGATGGAAAAGGAGGAAATGGAGGAGGAGGAGGGATAGGAGAAGTGGATGAAGAAGAACAAGATGAAGAAGAAGGAAGAGGAGGAGGAGGAGGAGATGGAGAGGGAGGAGGAGATGGAGAGGGAGGAGGAGGGATAGGAGAAGTGGATTTATTTATTTATTTATTTATTTATTTATTCATATTTTTATACCGCCCTATCTCCCTAGGGACTCAGGGCGGTGTACAGCCATCTAAAAACAACATAAATATACAAAGTAAAACATTAGTCTAAAAAACTTATTAAATAGGCCGAATATTTAAAATAGACATATAAACAATAAAACCCCAATTTAAAACCAAATCTAAAATTTAAACAATTAAAATTTAAAAAATCTAGTCCAGTCCTGCGCAGATAAATAGATGTGTCTTAAGCTCATGGAAGGTCCAAGGTCGGAAGTTGACGAAGTCCTGGGGAAGCTCGTTCCAGAGGGTGGGAGCCCCACAGAAAAGGCCCTTCCCCTGGGCGCCAGTCGGCACTGCCTAGCTGACGGCACCCTGAGGAGTCCCTCCCTGTGGGAGCGCACGGGTCGGTGGGAGGCATTCGGTGGCAGCAGACGGTCCCGTAAGTAACCCGGCCCTATGCCATGGAGCGCTTTAAAGATCATTACCAAAACCTTGAAGCGCACCCGGAAAACCACAGGCAGCCAGTGCAGTCTGCGCAGGAGAGGTGTTACATGGGAGCCACGAGGGGCTCCCTCTATCACCCGCGCAGCCGCATTCTGAACTACCTGGAGTCTTCGGGTGCTCCTCAAGGGGAGCCCCATGTAGAGAGCATTGCAGTAGTCCAGACGAGATGTCACAAGAGCATGAGTGACCGTGCATAAGGCATCCCGGTCTAGAAAGGGCGCAACTGGCGGACCAGGCGAACCTGGTAAAAAGCTCTCCTGGAGACGGCCGTCAAATGATCTTCGAAAGACAGCCGTCCATCCAGGAGAATGCCCAAGTTGTGTACCCTCTCCATTGGGGCCAATGACTCGCCCCCAACAGTCAGCCGAGGCTGCAGCTGACTGTACCGGGATGCCGGCATCCACAGCCACTCCGTCTTGGAGGGATTGAGTTTGAGCCTGTTTCTCCCCATCCAGACCCGTACGGGAAGGAGATGGGAGATGGAGGAGGAGGAGGGATAGGAGAAGTGGATGAAGAAGAAGGCGATGAAGGAGAAGGAAGAGGAGGAGAAGTGGATGAAGAAGGAGATAACTTCCCAGATAGAGGATAAGTTTAAATTAATTACAGAAGAAATGTCAGAGATGAAAAAACAGATGTTAGAAATTCAAACTGGAAATAAAGAAGTTAAAGAAGGTTTGGTGTCAGCAGTACAGGGTCTGGCATCAAATGTGATTTTACTGGAGCAGGAAGTAGAAGAAATAAAGAAAGTTAATTTAAAATTGGAAAATAAGATTGAGGCAGTTCAATGTAAAATGGATAAAGTTGATGATGAAATTGTTTTGGTACAATATAGAGCTATGGAACTTGCTTTACGAATCCGTGGACTGAAAGAATGTAAAAATGAGAATTTGAAGCAAATTTTTTCGGAGGCCTTTGCAGAGATTTTGGCAGTTCGGCCAGTAGATGTGGCTTTTTATATTGATAAAATTTATCGTGTGAATTCCTGGATAGCAAGACAAAGAAATCTTCCCAGAGACATTGTTATTTATTTTACTACTAGAACAGTGAGAAATGAGATTTTACAAGCTTCTTTTAAAGGAGACAAGATTCAAGCAGCTGGCCAAGATATTTTAATACTAAAGGAAATTCCCCCCAAAATGTTGAGAGGTAGGAAGGAGTTTGCTTTTTTGGTGAACGAACTTAAAAAACGTCAGATTGAGTATAGATGGGACATCCCAACTGGTATAATAGTTTACTATGAAGGGAAAGCACATCGTCTTAATACAGTCAGTAAAGCACGAGAGTTTTATGCTTATGTGCTTAAAGCTGAAAGTCCACCATCTCCGGATGGTAGGAGAAAGGAAGGCGAAATTAAAGAAAAAGAAGTGATAGTAATGGAAGAAGATCTTTTACAAGTGTTGGATGTGCCTAAGATGGGATCAGAGATTTTAAAAGAGCCAAGGATGACAAGAGCGGCTGTCAAACGTAAGGAACAAGAAGAAAAGGCTCAACAGGCTCAATCTGCTATTACCAAGACGGAAACAGTGGGAGGAGCAAGGCCCAAAGAAAGATATGATTTGCGGCTGGTGCTTCAAAAGTTTCTGATTGCTGATAATGGCAATTAGACTTTTATCTTGGAATGTTAATGGATTAAACTCACCACAAAAGAGAAGAAAGATATTTCATTATTTGAAGCAATTTAAAAATGACATTGTATGTTTACAAGAAACACATATTAGAACATTAGACCAGAAATATTTGATAAATTCAAAATTGGGAATACATTTTGTTGCATCTGCTACAGAAAAGAAGAGTGGACTAGTTGTTTATATAAAGAGTAATTTATCTGCAACATTAATTGAGGCGGATAATCAAGGAAGATATATTGCTATTGAACTTTTACTGGAGGGGAGAAAAATACTTTTAATAGGAGTTTATGCACCAAATCAACAACAAGAAAAATTTTATAAGTTTTTACATAAAAGAATAATATCTTGGGATTATAAAACTTATATATTAATGGGTGATTGGAATGGAGTGATGGATACCCAGAAAGATAAAAGAAGTCTTAGAAATATTTCCAATCGTGTAAAACTGCCAAAGGCCTTCTTTGATTTGATGGAAGATTTAGAATTGAGAGATGTATGGCGAGAACGCAATGAAAAAGAAAGAGATTTTACATTTTTTTCTGACAGACATCAATCTTTTTCTAGAATTGATTTCATTTTAATTACTAATGATTTGTTTTTCAGAGTGAAGAAGACAAAAATTTGTTCTAGAACTTTGTCTGATCATAGCCCGGTATGGATTGAGTTAGATCGGGAAAAAGAGGCCAGGAGGTCGTGGAGGATGAATGAGAACTTGTTTAAATATGAACAAAATGTAAATGAATGTAAAACTCTAATGAAGGAATTTTTTTCTTTGAACATGGATAAAGGGACACCTATAGAGATAGTTTGGGACACGAGCAAAGCTTATATGAGGGGAATTTTTTAGAGATGAATAATAAATATAGAAATAGACTGCACAAAAGGCGAAAAGAACTAGAAGAGGAAATTAAAAGGAAGGAGCAGTTATTGGTATGTAATCCAGGAGATAGTAAAATAAAAGAGTCATTAAATATATTAAGAGGTCAATTTAATATGTTAATGGCAGATCAGGTGGCAACTAATTTACAATATGCAAAACATAATTTGTTTAATAATTCTAATAAACCTGGAAGGTAGTTAGCATATTTATTAAGAAAGAAACAGAAACGACGTATAATTGATAAAATAGAATATAGAGGTAAGGAAGTATATCAGCAAAATTTGATTAAAAAAGCTTTTTTAGAATATTATACTAAGTTATATTCTAGAGATGTGATTAATGATAAAGATATAGATAGATATTTACAGGACCACGGTATCTTAGAAATTACAGTAGATCAAAGGGAAGAGTTGAATCAATTAATTTCTTCAGAGGAAATAGTGTTTGCAATTAAGCAGCTTAAAGCGAATAAAGCACCAGGTACAGATGGCTTGACAACTACTTATTATAAAATTTACAAAATGAGATGATTGTACCACTTAAGGAGTTATTTAACAGAATACAAAGGGGAGGAGAAGCTCCTCCTTCATGGAGGACAGCTTTTATCTCATTAATACCTAAAGAAGATCGAGATGGTGTTAAACCAGAGAATTATAGGCCAATATCGCTTTTAAATACTGATTATAAGATATTTGCTAAGATACTAGCGAATAGATTGATGCCACTGATGAATCAATTAATTCATAATGACCAATCAGGATTTATTAAGGGGAGACAGATGAGATATAATATGAGACAAATTGTAAATTTACTTGAATATTTGGAAAGAAACAGCCAGGTTTCAGCAGCATTCCTCTTTTTGGATGCCGAAAAAGCTTTTGATAGATTGGATTGGCAGTTTTTGTTTAAAGTAATAGAAAAAATGCAATTTGGGGATTATTTTATTCAAGCAATTAAGGCTATATATCAAAAGCAAACAGCTCAAATAATAGTAAATGGTGGATTAACAGAATCTTTCAAGATTGAGAAAGGGACTAGACAAGGATGTCCCTTGTCACCATTATTATTCATTCTAACTTTGGAAATATTATTGAGTAAGATACGTGGTTTAGATCGAATAAAAGGAATTAGAATTAAAAATCAAGATTATAAATTAAGAGCGTTTGCAGATGATTTGGTTGTTTCTTTATCTCAACCAATACATTCAGCTGTATATTTGATGGAGACAATTGATCAGTATAGTAAGGTATCTGGGTTTAAAGTGAATCAACAGAAGACAAAAATGATAATTAAAAATATGAATACACATCAGAGGAAGAATTAGAAAGAATAACTGGATATGAAGTAGTTAAAAGGTTAAATACTTAGGAGTATACATTACAGCATCGAATGTAAAATTATATAAAATAATTATGAGGTATTGTGGGGAAAAGTAATTAAAGAAATGGAGAAATGGAAGAAGTTACAATTATCATTGTTGGGAAGAGTGGCAGCTATAAAATGAATGTTTTGCCTAGATTTTTATTTTTGTTTCAAATGATTCCAATATTGAAGAAAGATGCAAATTTACAAGAATGGCAAAAGGATTAATAATTTTGTATGGAAGGGTAAAAAACCGAGGATAAAGTTAAAAATAATGCAAGACGTTAGGGAAAGAGGGGGTTTAAAAATGCCTAACTTGAAATTGTACTATGATGCAGTTGTTTTAACTTTAATTTCTGATTGGATTAATTTAACAGAGGAAAGGATTTTGAATATAGAAGGTTATGGTTTGTTATATGGATGGCATGCATATGTAATATATGACAAGAAAATTGATAAGACATTTAAGAATAATATGGTCAGAAGTGCGTTGTTGAGGATTTGGAAAAAATATCAATATAAGTTAGATGGAAAGATACCAATATGGACCATCCCCAGACATATGATAGAGAATATAAATATATTACAAAAAATGGAAGTTATCACTTACAAAGAGCTTTTGACTATGGAAAAAGGGGAATTACAGTTAAAATCTAGGGAGAAATTGAGGGATGAAGGAAGAAATTATACATGGTTCCAGTATGGACAATTGCAATCTAGATGGAAAATAGATCAGAAAATTGGTATAAGGCAAAGTGATGATAATTTGGTAAAACAAATAAAAGATCAAGGTCAACAGCATATAAAGAGATTATATAATGTATTGGTTGAAATTGATTCAGAAATGGAGTTGGTTAAAGATTGTATGGTAAAATGGGCACAAAATTTTCAACAACCTATAATGTTAGAAACATGGGAAAAAATTTGGGTGAGGAATGTTAAATTCACGCAAGCACAAAATTTAAGAGAAAATTTTTATAAAATGTTTTATAGATGGCATTTAGATCCTAAAAAACTGTCATATATGTATCCAAATGTGAAAGCAAAATGCTGGAGATGTGATTGTGAGGATGCTACCTATTACCATATATGGTGGACTTGCAAAAAAGTTAAAGCCTTTTGGATTAAAATATGGTGGATTATGCAGAACATTTTGAAAAAGAAGATCAAGTTTGTTCCACAGTTCTTTTTATTAGGAATAATCTCAGATTGCACTGTTATAGAGACAAAACTGATTCTGAATTTAATAACTGCTGCAAGACTATTGATTGCACAATATTGGAAGAAAGAAGACTTACCTACAATTGGAGAATGGATTAGTAAAGTATCAAATTTAGCAGAAATGGCAAAAATTTCTGCCTACTTGAAAGACTGTACACAAGAAAAATATATTTTGGAATGGAGGAAGTGGATTGATTATATTCAAAATAAGTATCAGATTAAAAAATATCAATTAGTTTTTGAGTGAAGTTAGGAATTATTATGTATTAGTTTAAGAAAGAAGGGAATTGATAGTGTGATCGTGTGAAATGGAATATGTTTTATGTTATATTTTAGATTATGTTTGTTAGTTACAATACCCTGTATTCTGTTCTGGGAAGTCTCGGGGAATGAGGGGAAGGGAAGACTATAAATTGATTGGTTGCCATTGTACAGGAATAATGGTAGAATTAAACAAGTTGGAATGGTGTAATGTCGGGACTGCTCGGCGAACACTCCTGAAGGGAAAGGGTAAGGAAAGAGGAGTAAAGAAGGAAGAAAGTAGGTAGGCAGGTGGGTAGGGAGGAAAGAAGGGAGGGAGAAGAAAGGATAGGTGGAGGAGAAGAAGGAGAAGATAGAGGGTTAGAAAGGATGGTAGTGACACGTGGGAAGAGGAGGAAGTAGGAAAGCGAGGAGAAGGTGGTGGGGAAAGTTTAAGAAGGATGAGAAGGGAAGAAAGGATTAAAGGGGGGAGTGGCAGTCGAGCAGCCCTGATTGAGTATAATTTGAGTATAGGACTGATTGTTGGATAAGTGATTGTATTGTACACTGGTCAAATTGTGGGAATTATTATGGAAAATAAAAAAATTTTGCTTTAAAAAAAAAAAGAAGAAGAAGAAGGAGATGATGGAGGAGGAGGAGGAGACAGGGCACCCTTAGAAATGGTTAGGACTTGAATTGTTAAGTGTTTACCAGTCCCAGACTGTGAATCAAATTGAAGATGATGATTCATATTTTTTAAAGCAGTGGAAACGGAGAACTTTGATCAAGAAAGGTGGGACTTTTGAGTGTAATCTGATGAAGCTCATGCTCTGCTCTCTATGTTACATGAGGTGTGGAAGACGCCATCATGGGTTTGAGAAAAATTAATTTTGGAATTCTTTTTTTTTTTTAAATGCTGTTCGTACTTTCTGATTACATTCGGCCATTTAAGGTGCTTTTCTCTTTCAACTTCCCCAGCAAAAGAAAAGCAACCTTTTAAAATAATTACACTTTGATTTAAAATTATTGGTTTTTGCCCGGAAAAAGGGAAATGTTCTCGGGAGGTTTAATAACATATTAATGCATGTAAATTCATGCATAATTCTTTTCAGTTCAGTCCCTTGGAAACATTTAACATGCAGAAGGTATTTAATGTACTCGGAAAAGCAACTGTAAAATCCTCAAGGAAAAATCAAGGTGCAGAATATTTTAAAATATTTTTAAAGCACCTAGAATCTGTATGGCAAACACAGTAAGCATTTCAAGTATCCGAGTCAGTTATTAGTCTTTTGAAATGCACAATATCTATTTGTTATGAACGTTCACAGATATGACACATTGTCAGTGTATGAGAGTTCATGAATTGGAATAAACATGGTAACAGGTCAGCCAATGGGGACTGTTTGGTGACCCAGATGGCTCAGAACCTGGGTGTGGCTTAGGTCCACTTATCTGTATATATATATATATATATGAGTGTCTCTGTCTTATATTGCTTCTGTAATTATTGATTCTCTGCTTCTGGATTCTGAGTTCTGGTTCTGGCTTCTGCTGTATGGGTATTGTATATAAAGAAGTTTCTTATATAAATGAATCCTGCTGAATTATTTACTTGTGTGCTGGCTGGATTGCTGCAAACTCCAACACAGATTTATACAGATGGAACCATTTTAGACATAGTCTGAGTTTGATCTCTAAGTACACAGGTAGTCCTCGACTTACGACCACAATTAAGCCCAAAGTTTATGTTGCTAAGCGAGACATTTGTTAAGTTCTGTGGAAATCATTCTGTGCAGAATGATTTCCAGAGCTTAGGGTATGAACTTAATAGCATAGGTTGTAGGCTTAACTTTTCAGAGGCTTTACCAGTACATAAGGAACAAAAAGGTAAAGGCCAGCGTGTAGTGGAGTTTAATGTGTGGCTAAAGGAGTGGTGTAAAAGGGAAGGCTTTGGTTTTATTAGTCATGATGTCTGCAACTGGTCCAATGAAAAATTGTACAAAAGAGATGGATTGCATCCATCAAAGAAAGGGACTGAGTTACTTAGCAATACATTCACAGATTTTCTGGATAAACATTTAAACTGAACAGTGGGGACAGAGAATTAACTGATATAGAAAATTTCTGTCCCCAGCAATCGAAAACTGAAAGGGTTATCAGTGCATGTAACATAGATGTCTGTATGGGTAAGACTACCAACCATGCTATCAAGCAAAACCAAGCATTTAACAGTGAGTGCCATACCATGTGCACTAAACCAACAGGTGGCAAGAAAGTAGGGGCAGTCAACACAGGTTATGTAGACAGTAAACACAAGATCAATCCAAATGGACTCAAATGTCTATACACCAATGCACAGAGTATGAGGAATAAACAGGGTGAATTAGAAATCCAAGTAAATGAGGGTAGATATGATATTGTTGCCATTACGGAAACTTGGTGGGATGAAACTGACAAATGGAACATACAGCTAGAGGATATAAATTATTTAAAAGAAATAGACCAAATAAAAGAGGAGGTGGAGTTGCACTATATATAAGAAATAACTACATCTCTACAGAAATAGAGCACAACAATGATGAAAATCATCTTGAATGTATTTGGGTCAATATAAAAGGGTGAAAACGATATTGCCATAGGTCTATACTATAGGCCACCCAACCAAACAGAGGAAGTAGATGAACTTTTGCTAGTCAGCTAACTAAGGTATGTAGGAAGCACATCACAGTAGTAATGGGGATTTTAACTACCTGACATCAACTGGGAAACAAACTCTGCACCAAGTGGAAAATCCAACAGGTTCCTAACAAACCTAGCAGACAACTTTGTTTCCCAAAAATAGAGAAGGCGACAAGGATCAGCCATATTGGACTTAATTCTCACTAACAGAGATGAAATGATAGAAGGTGTTGAAGCTACAGGAACCTTGGGGCAAGTGACCTCGCAATATTGGAATTCAACATTAAGCAAATACAAGTAGTAGAGCAAAGACAAACTAGAGTCTTGGACTTTAAGAGAGCTAATTTCAATAAACTTAGAGAGATCTTGAGAAGGATTCAATGGATGAGAATCCTCAGGGGGAAACAACTCAAGAAGCTTGGGAAATTTTGAAAAGTGAGATTATAAAAGCACAGTCTAACACAATACCAATGAAGAAGAAAATAGTAGATCACAAAAGAAACCAGCATGGATGCATAAAGAACTATCTGACAAATTGAAAGACAAAAGGACAAATATAAAAAGTGGAAAGAGGGCAAATAACTAAGGCAGAATATCAGCAAATAGCCGAGCCTGTAAAGATGAAGTGAGGAAAGCTAAGGCTCACAATGAACAAAGGCTAGCGACAAAAGTAAAAATAATAAAAAGCTTCTTCCAACATGTTAAAACAAGAAAAAGTCAAGGAAACAATTGGCCCATTGCTGGGAGAAAGTGGCAAGAAGATGACAAGCAACAGGAGAAAGCAGATCTACTTAACTCATATTTTGCATCTGTCTTTACACAAAAGGAAAAACAATCCAACCTATCAAAACAGCACTACAAAAACAGATTAGAAACACAAGTTAAAATAGGGAAGAAAATAGTAAGTGAGCACCTGTCTACCCTAGACGAGTTCAAATCACCAGGACCAGATGGATTACACTCCAAGGTTCTGAAGGAACTGGCAGTCGTGATCTCAGAACCACTGAACTATATCTTTCAAAGATCCTGGAGCACAGGGAGCTGCCAGAGGACTGGAAAAGAGCTGATGTAGTTCCCATCTTCAAAAAGGAAAAAACAGATCCAGGAAACTACAGACCTATCAGTCTGACCTCAATACCGGGGAAGATTCTGGAAAAGATAATCAAGCAACGAATCACCGAACACCTAGAAGCAAACAAAGTAATAACCAAAAGCCAACATGGGTTTGTCAAAACAGATCATGCCAGACTAATCTTATCGCATTCTTTGACAAAATGACAAAATTAGTAGACCAGAGGAATGCTGTTGATATAATTTACTTGGACTTCAGTAAAGCATTTGATAAAGTAGACCATAACCTACTACTAGATAAAGTAGAAAATGTGGGTTAGACAGCACCACCACCAGATGGATTCGTAACTGGCTGACCAACCGCACTCAACGTGTAGTCCTCAACGGAACTACATCCACATGGAGGAAGTATGCAGTGGAGTACCCCAAGGCTCTGTTTTAGGCCCAGTACTCTTCAACATCTTCATCAATGACTTGGACGAGGGATAGATGGGGAACTCATCAAATTTGCAGATGACACCAAGCTGGCAGGAATAGCCAACACTCCAGAAGATAGGCTCAAGACAGAAAGATCTTGACAGACTTGAACATTGGGCGCTATCTAACAAAATGAAATTCAACAGTGAAAAAGTAAGGTTCTACATTTAGGCCAAAAACAAAATGCACCAGTACCGTATATGTGGTACCTTGCTCAATAGTAGTACCTGTGAGAGGGATCTTGGAGTCCTAGTGGATAACCATCTAGATATGAGCCAGCAGTGTGCAGCAGCTGTTAAAAAGCCAACACAGTTCTGGGCTGCATAAACAGAGGATAGAATCAAGATCACGTGAAGTGCTAGTGCCACTTTATAATGCCTTGGTAAGGCCACACTTGGAATATTGCATCCAGTTTTGGTCGCCACGATGTAAAAAAGATGCTGAGACTCTAGAAAGAGTGCAGAGAAGAGCAACAAAGATGATTAGAGGACTGGAGGATAAAACATATGAAGAACGGTTGCAGGAACTCGGCATGTCTAGTTTAACAAAAAGAAGGACCAGGGGAGACATGATAGCTGTGTTCCAATATCTCAGGGGTTGCCACAGAGAAGTTGGGAGTTGGGCTGTTCTCCAGAGCACCTGAGGGTAGAACAAGAAGCAATGGGTGGAAACTGATCAAGGAAAGAAGCAACTTAGAACTAAGGAGAAATTTCCTGACAGTTAGAACAATTAATAAGTGGAACGACTTGCCTGCAGAAGTTGTGAATGCTCCAACACTGGAAATTTTTAAGAAAATGTTGGATAACCATCTGACTGAGATGGTGTAGGGTTTCCTGCCTGGGCAGGGGGTTGGACTAGAAGGCCTCCAAGGTCCCTTCCAACTCTGATGTTATGTTAAGTGTTAAGTGAGTTTTGCCCCATTTAATGATCTTTCTTGCCAATGCTAAGTGAATCATTGTAACTGTTAAGTTAGTAACATGGTTGCTAAGTGAATCCAGCTTCCCCATTGACTTTGCCTATCAGAAGGCCACCAAAGGGGATCACGTGACCCCAGGACACCGTCACCTTCATAAATACAAGTCAGATGCCAAATGTCTGAACTTTGACCACAGGGATGCTACAATGGCCATAAGTGTGAAAAATGCTCATAGGTCACTTTTTACAGTGACGCTGTTACTTTGAACGATCACTAAATGAACTGTTGTAACCTGAGGACTACTTGCAATGGGTTTTCTCTGCAATGAGTCATATACAACCCTTCTTCCTTCCCTGCTGACTTACTTTCCACTTTGGTGGAAAAATGCAGCTGACACAGCTTCGGAAATATGTCCTGGGCTTTCAAAATGCTTTCTTTTCTTCTGAGAAAATAAAACAAAATAGAGATGTCACAGGACACAATACAGAAAGACTGGTACAGCCCCAAGGTCAGCGTATGTACAGCTATCAATATTGTAGTCAATACATATGAGAAGAATTTCAAAATATCCATCACATTCTACTGATGTAGGCTACAAAACAGCCATAAAGTCCTGCTCCTCCATAAACCCCACTCCCTTCTAGCACTGATGAAATTACCTTGTTGGGTAATGAGACATCTGCAAGAAAACCACCATGCCCAGAAAGCACCAAGGACCCCACAGAACTTCCCCCTCCCTCCTCCTCCTCCCCCCCCCACAAATCCTCTAGCACAGATGATGTTACCTAGTTTTCATATCCAATGACCTAAGTGCCAAAGCCCACTGCAACTACATCGCAAAAAAGGCTTTAAGAGGTGTAAACCTAATCTTGCGTAACTTCTTCTCCAGAAACACTACACTACTTACCAGAGCTTATAAAACATTTGCTGGACTAATTCTTGACTACAGCTCACCTGTCTGGAACCCTCACCACATTTCTGACATCAATACAATTGAACGTGTCCAGAAATATTTTACAAGAAGAGTTCTTCATTCCTCTGAAAACAACAAAATACCTTATCCCACCAGACTTGAAATCCTGGGTTTAGAAAATTTAGAACTCTGCCACCTGAGACATGACATGAGTTTAACTCACAGAATCATCTATTACAATGTCCTTCCTATCAAATTCTACTTCAGTTTCAATGTTAACCGCTCCAATCTTGATTGCAGAAAATATGACTTCAGTAACAGAGTTGTTAATGCTTGGAATGCACAACCAGACTCTGTGGTCTCTTCCCAAAATCCCCAAAGCTTCAACCAAAAACTCTCTACTATTGACTTCACTCCATTCCTAAGAGGTCTGTAAGAGGCGTGCATAAGAGCGCAAACGTGCCTACCATTCCTGTCTTATTGTTTTCCTTTGTTTCCTAGCTTTCCCACCTAAGATGGCGCCGACAAAGGCTGCCTCGGTGAAATGCTCTCTAATTGTTTTTTTATTTCTAATTGTTCTCTGTGACTCACTACGGATTTCCTACTCACGAGACCATCTGCTAAAAATTAAGGAACATTTCTTTAAGGAGCAGCTTTCTTTAATCTCACCCCCGCCTGTCTTTACAAACACAGAGGAGATTCTAACACAGGAGGAGGCAATTCCCACGGAGCCATGGATTACTAAAAAAACCAAACGACGGAAACGAAGGAAACGAGGTAAACGATCTGGGATCTTAATCAAGCTAAGAACTCGCACTAAAACTCCTCTGCCTTCAATTTTCCTAACAAATATACGCTCACTTGCAAATAAGATGGATGAAATACTCCTCTTAAACAAATACTATTCTGATTTTCGCAATTCAGCAGTCCTATGCTTCTCTGAAACCTGGTTAAATGAATCAATTGAAAATAGCACCCTGAACATTCCAGGATTTCAAATTCAACGATCAGACAGGATTCCAGAAACATCTGGTAAAAAGAAAGGAGGAGGCTTATGCCTATATATTAATTCAACCTGGTGTCAAGATTTTAACATAATTTACAAATTCTGTGACAACAATTTAGAGACTCTAATTATCAACTGCAAACCTTACTATTCGCCTCGTGAATTTTCCTCATTTCTTCTAATTGCTGTTTATGTCCCACCACAAGCCTGTGTAAACAAGGCATTATGAACTCTAGCTGACCAAATCATGGAGGCTGAAGCCAAACACCCTGATTCACTGGCCATTGTTTTGGGAGATCTAAACAAGGCAAACTTAAGGAAAGAACTACCAAAATACTTTCAGCATGTCAATTGTCCCACCAGAGGCAAGAATACTCTAGACCACTGCTACACAACACTAAAAGATGCCTATCGGTCTTTACCACGTGCAGCTGTAGGACACTCTGATCATTGCATGATTCACCTTGTACCTGCTTACAGGCAAAGACTTAAAGCCATAAAACCAATAATTAAATCAGTGAAAACCTGGACGGAGGAATCAGAATTAAAGCTACAGGCATGTTTTGACTGCACTGATTGGAATATTTTTAAATATACCTCTGCAGACCTGGATGAACTCACAGATACTGTAACATCATATGTCAGCTTCTGTGAAGACCTATGTGTACCTACAAGGAACTTGCGAATACACAGTAATAACAAACCTTGGTTTACACCTAAACTTAAGCAGCTACGACATTCCAAAGAGGAAGCCTACAGAAAAGGTGATAAAATGCTGTACAATCAGGCCAGAAATGCACTAACAAGGAGATAAGAGCAGCAAAAAGAAGCTACTCTGAAAAGCTAAAGAATCAATTTTCAGCAAATGAACCAGCAAACATGTGGAAAACTCTTAAAAATATCACCGGCTATGGCAAACCTCCTTCCCAGGCTGAAGGTAATCAACAACTGGCAGATGACCTGAATGAGTTTTACTGCAGGTTTGAAAGGAAACTACAGCCACCTATCTCCACAACCCGCATCTCAGACACACCAACAACAGCCAAGCCTCCTACAACTGACCCCATTTCATTGGGTTCACAACCCCTAGAGATCACAGAAAAGGAAGTGCTGGACCTATTTCACAGACAAAAGCCAGGAAAAGCTCCAGGCCCAGACAAGATAACTCCTTCTTGCTTAAAAGTCTGTGCTGACCAATTGGCCCCCATCTTCACCCATATTTTCAATAAATCACTAGAGATGTGCTATGTTCCTTCTTGCTTCAAACGCTCTACCATCATCCCAATGCCGAAGAAGCCCACCATCAAGGAACTGAATGACTACAGACCAGTTGCTCTAACATCTGTAGTCATGAAAACCTTTGAAAGGCTAGTGCTTTCCTACCTGAAAACCATCACGAATCCGCTCTTAGACCCCTTGCAATTTGCATACCGAGCAAATAGATCAACAGATGATGCTGTTAATATGGCTCTGCACTACATCCTACAACATCTTGAGTCTCCAAAGACCTATGCAAGGGTCCTTTTTGTAGACTTTAGTTCAGCATTCAATACCATCATTCCAGACATTCTTCTAACTAAGCTAAACCAGCTACAGGTACCGGAACAGACTTGTAAGTGGATCACAAGCTTCCTAACAAACAGGAAGCAGAAGGTGAAGCTAAGCAAGATCACATCAAATACCTGTACAATTAGCACAGGGCCCCCCCAAGGCTGTGTGCTCTCCCCACTTCTCTTCTCTCTGTATACCAATGACTGCATCTCCAATGATCCATTTGTTAAGCTACTGAAGTTCAGATGACACAACAGTGATTGGTCTCATTCGAGACAATGACGAATCCGCATATAGGCGAGAGGTGAGCGACTAGCCTTGTGGTGCAACCAAAACAATCTGGAACTGAACACACTCAAAACCGTAGAAATGGTGGTAGACTTTAGGAAAAACCCTTCCATACTTCCACCTCTCACAATACTTGACAACACAGTATCAACAGTAGAAACCTTCAAATTTCTGGGTTCTATCATATCGCAAGATCTCAAATGGACAGCTAACATCAAAACATCATTAAAAAAGGACAACAAAGAATGTTCTTTCTGCGCCAACTCAGTAAGCTCAAACTGCCCAAGGAGCTGCTGATCCAATTCTACAGAGGAATTATTGAGTCTGTCATTTGTACCTCTATAACTGTCTGGTTCGGTTCTGCAACCCAACAAGAAAAACACAGACTTCAGAGGATAATTAGAACTGCAGAAAAAATAATTGCTACCAACTTGCCTTCCATTGAGGACCTGTATACTGCACGAATCAAGAAGAGGGCCGTGAAAATATTTGCAGATCCCTCGCATCCTGGACATAAACTGTTTCAACTCCTACCCTCAAAAGCGCTATAGAGCACTGCACACCAGAACAACTAGACACAAGAACAGTTTTTTCCCGAAGGCCATCACTCTGCTAAACAAATAATTCCCTCAACACTGTCAGACTATTTACTGAATCTGCACTACTATTAATCGTTTCATAGTTCCCATCACCAATCTCTTTCCACTTATGACTGTATGACTATAACTTGTTGCTGGCAATCCTTATGATTTATATTGATATATTGATCATCATTTGTGTTGTAAATGTTGTACCTTGATGAAGGTATCTTTTCTTTTATGTACACTGAGAGCATATGCACCAAGACAAATTCCTTGTGTGTCCAATCACACTTGGCCAATAAATTCTATTCTATTCTATTCTATTCTATTCTATTCTATTCTATTCTATTCTATTCTATTCTATTCTATTCTATTCTATTCTATTCTATTCTATTATATCCAATTAATATAGTTATTACATACTCATACTCATATATATGCTTATATATTGTATAATTATTTCATGCTTATGCTTATATATACTGTGTGACAAAAATAAATAAATAAATAAAAATAGTTGTGTAATGAAACCTCTGCAAGAAAACCACTATGCTCACTAAGGATCCCATACTCCTCCTTACTCCTCCTCCTTGGTTATTCTCCCGAGCTGGACTCCCCAAATTCCCTTGAGTGTATATCTTTCTTTGCTTTCTCTTGCATTTAGTCCTGCAGTTCCCAGGGGACACCACCAAGGAGAAAAAAGTCATTCAGCCCAACATTAAAAGTAATACAGACGTTCAGTGACTTCCTGTTATTGGTACCAAAAAGCCCCCGTCTGCCCTTCCTTTCATTCTATAGGCCCATCTGTCATTAGAAACTATGCAGCAGGGGGGGAAATGGTATTTTTTTTGGGGGGGGGAGAGAGAGAATAAAACCTTGTTCAAATGATTCCTCTCTGAATAGGAATAAATAGAGCCAGAAGTTTCAGAAAGATGTGAAAAGAGGAAATAGGAAGAACTGCCCAATAAACGTGAGCCAAGATCCCAAGGGGAGGCTGGTATAGAGACTTCTTCATGTAATAAATGTAAAAGCTTTTAGTGCCTCTTTATAGTTTGTTTTTCAGTGAGGCTTGTAGGCAACTTTCAAAGGCTGCTATTTTTTTTACAAAAAGAGGTATTTACATTCTCAAAAGCAATGTTTACATCTTATTCAAGGAATGGAGTAGTCTATACAGATTGGATTTTTGACAGCTTTCTCCAGGCTGTCTAACCACAAAGAGAGAGGGATGGATTTAACTTGTCTTCCTTCCTGCCTCGGAGACCAGATTCCCCAAGGAAAACACTTTCCAGCCAGAATTGTCCTGCTGGTAGACGTTGGGAAGTGGAAGATCCCTCACATCAGGGGACTTTGTGAACAGAGATAGACTTGGGTCATGGTAAATGGTGGTGGTAGTCCTTCTGTTCCTCATTCTTCAGGTGATCTTGTAGCTTCCTTCAAAATGGGGTCAGCTAAAGAGGGGAAAGCTTCCATTTGTTCTTTCTTTGTAGAGTTCCTGGACTTTTGTTGTGAAGTTCTAGTCTGCTTTGAACAAAGAACCCAGAACTTGAAAAAAACCATTGAGAACTTCATGTTAAACCTCTCACTTACTCTAGGGACCCAGAATTAAAGGATCCCAGCAAATAATTGTCCAACTTGGACACAAGGAGTGAAGCGAAGCCCACCACCTGAGATGACCAGGCTTAGCTCGAGTGGTGAAATCTAAAAATGTTCCCTACTGGTTCTGTGGGTGTGGCTTTGTGGGCATGGCTTGGTGGTCATGTGACCGGGTGGTGTGGCCAACTCAATGTCACTCACGTCAAGGGGTGCCTCGCCTGGCCCCTCCCCTCCCAGCCATTCCTTGTAACACCCAGCCTCAACGTATCTATAGTTCTGTAAAAATGTTGTTCAAATGTTTTCAAGTTTATTATCTACATAATATAGATGCACTTTCATGGACCACTGAAAGGAGGAAATGGCTCACGTGCTTTGCCCAAGAGTGTGATAGGCAACAGGCTTTTAAGGGGCTGCCAGAAAGAATGTATAGGCAATGCATTTTCCAAAGCACCAGAAGGCAAAACAAGAAGCAACGGATGGAAACTGAAGAAACAGAGAAGCAATCTAAAACTAAGAAGAAACTTCCTGACAGTGAGAACAATTAACCAGTGGAACTGCTTCACTAGAAAGGGCTTTCTTTTGCTCCAGAAGAAAACCACAATAAAGACTTGGAAAAGCCTTCACAGGAAGAGGCTTTTTTGTTCTGCTGTGGAAGAAAAATAGAAGACAGAGAAATCTTCCCTGGAAGAGGCTCTCTGCTTTTGCACCGGAGGAAGCAAAAGGCAGTTTCTTTTGAGGCAGTTTCTCAATTCAGGCAAGGTGGTTTGCAGCTTTGCAACATTGTAAGGAGGTGATAATTGCTCTTGGCTGAACACCCAGATATCTCATTAAAGCTAGTATTCCTTTCCCTGCTTGGGGGTGGGGGTGGGGAGGAACAAAGGTGCAGAAAGTTTCCCTTTATTATTTTAGCTGAGGGCAAATGAGACTAAGACTCATTTGCTGTTTCTTAGCTCAGCTGAGGCGGCAATCGCTCTGCCGCGCGAATCAGCTGAGCTAATAAACAACAGAATATAGGAGAGGTGAGAGGAAGGGGAGGGTATGTGGGTGGGGCCAATCAAAAATTTCCTTACCAGTTCTCTGAACTAATCAAAATTTTCCCTACCCAGAGGGCAGAACCGGTCCGAACCGGTAGCATTTCACCCCTGCTCAAATGCATCATCAATCTCAAGTCCCTTTGCACCCACAAGAAATCTAAGTCCATCTTGAATTCCATTGATTGCCAGTTGGCTTTGGCCATTAGTAGATTAGATTCTTGTAGAAAGCATTAGCATATAATAAACCTATATATTCATTTGAACTGCCTGGACGCCTGATTTCCTGAACTTGACTCTACCGGTCTAACTGGTTTTTCATTAGGATGTTCTCCAAGCCAAGGAAGATATCTAAGAACTCCTAGACCAGAAAGAAAAAGATGAAGCACAGTTGGACAGTTGCTCTTAGTTTTTGAAAGAGGCAAAAGAGTGATTTGTATTTGAACAAAGGGCTCAACAACCTTGCCTGGTAGAATTCATGTTTTACATGCATCTGACTCCCTTTAAAAGTGTTTATGGGTGCTCTGTAACTTCTAGAGCATGATTACTAAGAGATAGTGAATAATTATTGTTAAGTCCGGACACGAACAGAGTGGCAGGATAATCGTAGTGAAGTAAAACAACCATTTATTTCAGGCAACAGGAACAACAACAAAATAACTACAAACTGAGGGCTGCCTGAGGCTGCAGCTCCTTTTACCGGGGGCTGTCCAGCCTGTCAGCCGCTGACCTTTGTTCATTTTCCCACTGGAGAAAATGAACCAATGAGTGAAGGCTGATGTAAGACTCACTCCTACTTGCATATTCAACAATTATAATTTGTTTGGGCTACTTGATTGCTAATAAAATAAAAATGTGCAGCTTGCTTGTTAAAGAGCGTTTAATTGTTTAAACAGCATCCGTTTCCAGCAGAAGAAGATAGATACTTTTTCCTTCCTACTATGGAAAAGATACGGATTCTGATGGGATCCATAAAAAGGAGAACAATCACACTGCTTCCTACATGTCCTGATACAGGTCATCAGAGGATAGGTGGTCTTTGACTTATAATCACTGCTTAGTGTCCGTTTGAAAAAATGCCAGTTGAAGAGAATAGAGTCATTTAACAACTGCTGCAAGAAAGGTTATAAAATTGGGCACTGTCACATGGTAACACTCTAATGACTGGCATGAGTTAATGACTGTAATTCCAGGCTCAATTACAGTTGTAGGTCGAGGACTACCTGGAACGTATCAAAAGAGTGCCAAAAAACATGTGTTCCTATAAAGCGTTATGCATTAATTGGATGGAGGTTAGTGCTGAGATCATTTCATATATTTGATACAGGCATCAGCAATCTCCAAACACTGCTGCACAGTGCACAAAGCAGCCACAGAATAAAATACTATTCAAAAGCAAACAAGCAAAAAAGATTAAAAAAATAGAGGTAACACCCGCGCACTCAAACTTACTTTTGATCCAATGGTAAATCTCTTCTTATGCTTTAAAATCTGACTTCTTGCGATACATTAATAGATAAAGTACTGAATAATAGAGGTAGGAAAAGCTATTTTGCATGAGGGTGAAATAGAAAAATCCTTCTCTTCTTCCTTTAGTACCGGCAAAGCTTGCAGCTCCAATAAAGTCGGCATCAACTTCAAAAAGCATTTGCGGGTTTGTCTAAAACGTCGCTGCCTTTGATGCTGGCAAGGAACACGGAGGGTTAGGCTCTACACAATGCCTAGGGTGGCTCATCTCCCCTCTTTTGAATGGCTTTGAATACCAAAGTTTTCTGGTTACCCTGTTTTTCAAGTCATTGGTAGTAAAAATTGTATCGCCTTTCTGCAATCCTTCCTACCCCGCAGAGCCATCTTTTTCCATGGGATTTGGCAGGCCTCCAACTTCCCAGCCATCTGAAAAGCCTTGAAGAGCTCGATCTTCATGCAAGTCTAGTCTGATGAAGAGCTGGATTAGGGGTGGCACGATACCACTCTTCCAATATTTGAGGGGCAGCTACAAAGAAGTGGGGAGGGTCAATCTATTCTCCAAAGCACCAGAAGGCAAGACAAGAAACAACTATGGAGAAATGTCCTGACAGTGAGAACAATCAGCCAGCGGAACCTCTAGAAGCTGTGGTTCTTCATCCCTGGAGGTTTCAAAGAAGAAATTGGACAGTCATTTGTCCAGAATGGTCTAGGGTTTCCTGCTTGAGCAGAGGGTTGGACTAGAAGACCTCCAAAGTCCCTTCCAACTCTGTTATTTTGTGAACTGTTGGGGAAGGGTCAGTTTGAAGCTCAATGAAACCGAACGGATGTATGGAGAAATGTTTGCTTTGGGTGGGATTTTTTTTTTGTGTGTGTGACCTCTTTATAGCTGTTTTTATGGTTGTTTTGAGCTGCCTGTAGTTGTGCCATGTAAGACATAGCATTGCAGCCAGAGCAATCTTTTAAATGAAAAAAAGCCATGAAAAAAATGATCAGGCAACCTACCCTGCAGATGGCTTGCATTATATATTATAACACCCACTCCAGAAGTTGCTGAGACTCACAAGTAGGCCTCTCTTGGAAAATGGCCCCCAGGGGACGTACTTTTATTCCTATAAATATGAAGAGGAGGCACATTCTCGAGAATGTGGAATAAACTTACTAGCCATTCTTAAATATCTGAGATTATTGGAAAAAGCAATCAGTTGACAATCAATTCCGAGTAACCCTTCTCCTTTTGTTATGTGTGTATGAATTCATTCATTTATTTGAAATCGGTACTGTGGGGAACACAAAGGATCGTCAGATTCATTTATCATTCTTTAATTCCAACAGTGTAAGCATAACCTACATAAAAAGACTAAAAATCCCAAATGCATAGAAACTGGATAAAATTCAGCTACAATAAGCATAGAAATAAGCATCCAGAGTACATCTCTGTACATCTGGAATCTAAATTCCATGACCCAAATAGAAGATCCCCAATTGGGCACTTTATTTATTTATTTATTTATTTATTTATTTATTTATTTATTTATTTATTTATTTATTTATTTATTTATTTATTTATTTATTTATCACAACAGTATATATAAGCATAAGCATGAAATAACTATACGAATTGCATACAATGAAAGGAAACAAAAGGACAGGAATGGTAGACACGTTGGTGCTCTTATGCACGCCCCTTATAGTCCTCTTAGGAATAGGGTGAGGTCAACAGTGGATAGATTTTGGTTGAAGCTTTGGGGATTTTGAGAAGAGACCACAGAGTCAGGTAAAGTGTTCCAAGCATTAACAACTCTGTTTCAGAAGTCATGTTTTCTGCAATCAAGATTGGAGCGGTTCACATTAAGCTTAAATTTATTGTGTGCTCATGTATTGTTGTGATTGAAGCTGAAGTAGTCTTCAACAGGAAGGACATTGTAACAGATGATTCTATGAGTTAAACTCAGGTCATGTCGAAGGCGGAGGAGTTCTAAATTTATTTAAAAGAGCCGTACGGGTCTGGATGGGGAGAAACAGGCTCAAGCTTAATCCCTCCAAGACGGAGTGGCTGTGGATGCCGGCACCCCGATTCAGTCAGCTGCAGCCGCAGCTGGCTGTCGGAGGCGAGTTACTGGCCCCAAAGGATAGGGTGCGCAACTTAGGTGTCCTCCTGGATGATTGGCTGTCGTTTGAAGACCATTTGACGGCCGTCTCCAGGAGGGCCTTCCACCAGGTTCGCCTGGTTCGGCAGTTGCGCCCCTTCCTTGATCGGGATGCCTTATGCACAGTCACTCATGCGCTCGTTACCTCTCGCTTGGATTACTGTAATGCTCTCTACATGGGGCTCCCCCTGATGTGCACTCGGAGGCTTCAGTTAGTCCAGAATGCAGCTGCGCGGGTGATAGAGGGAGCTACGCGTAGCTCCCATGTAACACTGCTCCTGCGCAGACTGCACTGGCTGCCTGTGGCCTTCCGAGTGCACTTTAAGGTGTTGGTTACGACCTTTAAAGCGCTCCATGGCTTAGGACCTGGGTACTTACGGGACCGCCTGCTGTTACCACACGCCTCCCACCGACCCGTACGCTCCCATAGGACTTCTCAGGGTGCCGTCCGCCAAACAATGCCGGCTGGCGGCCCCCAGGGGAAGGGCCTTCTCTGTGGGGGCTCCCACACTCTGGAACGAGCTTCCCCCGGGTTTACGCCAAATACCTGACCTTCGGACATTCCGTCGCGAACTGAAGACACATCTTTCTATCCAGCAGGCTGGCTTAAATTGGAATCTTAATGTTAAATTTATTAATTTTTAAATGGGGTTTTTTAGTATGGCAAATTTTAATCTCCAGGCTAATTTAAATAAGTTTTTTAAATTGTATTTTAACCTGTATATTGTATTGCTGGTTTTATCTTGCCTGTACACCGCCCTGAGTCCTTCGGGAGAAGGGCGGTATAAAAATCAAATAAATAAATAAATAAATAAATAAATAAATAAATTGTTCACTTGTTCTGGAGATTCTAGTAGGAAGGCTTGTTGAGGGGCCTGGTGGTACAAGGTGTTGAACCAGGATGTAGAGAAAGCTACATTTGGGTCCAAACCCAAAGGTGCTTTTTTCAAGAGGCAACTGGACTTTTTTTGGTTTTCTTTGGAGACGTTTCACTTCTCATCCAAGAAGCTTCTTCACTTCTGACTGGATGGTGGAGAACTGAAGAAGCTTCTTGGAAGATAAGAGAAACGTCTTCAAGGAAAAACAAAGGAAGTCCAGTTGCCTCTTGAAAAAGCAATCTTTGGGACAACCATGACCCGGAAGACTGAGAATCTCCATAGAAATTGGGGTTCAACTTGAATCCCAATTTCTTGGGATTCAATTTCTTGGTGCCTTTGGATCAAAAAAGATTTATTAAGTAATTTTATAAGAGAGTCGTGGAGGAATAAAAGAAAACACGAGAAATAAATGGGTGCCATCTTTTCCTCAAGCGATATAAAGGAAATATAAACATCTAAGATGTAGTAAACACTTATTTACAGAAAGCAATTGGTTAATAACCATGATCACATACTGGGTGACAAATGGACATATTAAGGAGAGAACCAACCGAAAATTAAGGATAAATTTCCTGTCAGTGACAACTGTTAACCAGCGGAACTGCTTGCCTCCAGAAGTTGTGGATGCTCCATTACTGGAGGTTTTCAAAAACAGACTAGACATCCATTTGATCAGGATGGAATAAGATCTCCTGCTTGAGCAGGGAGTTGGACTAGAAGACCTCCAAGTTCCCTTTGTTACTCTGTATTCTGTATTCTAAACAGTAATGGGTGGAAGATCATCAAAGAGAAATCCAATCTAGAATTAAGGAGAAGTTTCCTGACAGTGAGAATAATTAACCAGTGGAATGGTTGCCTCCAGTAGTCCTGGATGTTCCATCATTGGAGGCTTTCAAGAAAAGTTTGGAGAACCATTTGGCTGGAAGGGGAATAGTGTCACCTGCTTGGGCAGGGAGTTGGCCTAGAAGACTTCAAGGTCCCTTCCAATCCTATTATTCTATGTTCTATGGGGTAGAACGAGGTTAGTTGTAGTAAAAGCAGCCATTCAAGAAGTCTCTGGAGATATGGAAAAACCAAATTAACCAGGAATCCAGAAAGAGAATTAACCAGAGTAGAGAACAAGGAATCTGAAGATGCTCCAGAAATTTGCCAGACATGAATATCAGAATGAAATTTGCACCTAAGGAAGTCATCGCAATATAACAATCCACGTTGTCTCTTGAGAATGACGAATGGAAGGTCTAGCCCAGGGCAAAAAGATGTTCACAACTGTTCGTTATGTCAGCAGCCACAATTCTAGGAAGTACACAGTTTCCCTAAAGCCTTAAATGGAGAGGATGCCTGCACGTCCTTTTGCAGATTAGCTAAAGTTTGAAAGAGTGAGAAAAAATGTTTCTCATCCATGATAAGTGCTGGCCATTAGAGATACTCTAATAAGAAGTTGCTTGCTTTGATATATAAACATACTTGGAGGCTTCAAGGGATTTATTTGTTTAGTTTTGGGAAAAAAAGTATTTTAAGGAAATGCATGGTAACTCTGCATCAAAAAAAAAAGGAAACGAGAGAACATTAATAATCTTATTAATTGATTAATAAAGAGAATAATTAAGGACTGAACATTGATTCAACCAACTGGGCTTCAAAAGCATCTTTATCTTTTCTTTCTCAGAAGTGTAAGAAATTGGTGGCATAAGTGAGGTAGCTGAAAGAACAGAACCACGTTTTGCATTAATTATCCAAATAACAATAATATTTTTGCCTTTATTCTACTCTGCTCAGTAAAAAGGCAGACCCCCTTAACCATAACAAAGTGTCGTGTCCCACTCCTCCGCTGAGGGCCGGGTCAGGGAAGTCCGAATCAGGCGTGCCTCTGCAGCTCTGCCAAAGTCCTAGCAAAGTTCTCAAGGCAGGCAGGAGACCAGGAAGTGACTTCAGCAATCCAAGGTAGACTTTGCCTGACTCAGAGAATGCCAGAGAGCAGATCCTTTATATAGGCCATGGGGTGTGGCTCCATGACTCAGCACTTATCCAGGCCTGCCCCTCCCTTCCTTCTGTTGACGCCGCCTATCAATTCTCCTGAAGCGAGGGTCGCTCCAGGCTCCAGCTGTTGGTAATTGACTTTCCTCAGGCTCACATGCTGTGGGGGAGGGGGAGGGGTCTAGTTGCTCCGATTGCCTGGGCATGGAGCCAGGGCTGGGGGCTGGAAGCACTTCTTCTTCCTCGGCCTGTCTGGGCATGGAGCCAGGGCTGGGGGCTGGAGGCATGCCAGGACATTCCTCAGTGTTCGGGAGGAGATAAGAAGGGCCCGGCTGCGGGGAAAGCGAACGAGACACAACAAGAAAGCTTGCTATTTGGAGCTGTTTGTCAGCTCTGCCTCAGCTTGTACTTTTAAATAAGAATGATCCTTGACTCTGTGTGTTGAGAAAGGTATAGTCTACTAAAGGTCAAGTGGATTACAGTAAACCAAACCCAGAACTGAGGTTTGTGTGCAAAATCCCTATAGTATAACTTTTTCCTCTCAGATGCTTCCCATTGTTGGTCCCCCAGCCCCATATCATCCAATCAGTTTTAAAAGAGATGTTTTGAAACAATCTTTCTTGCAGCGCCATTCCTCTTCCAGGGAAACAGCCTTGAACCTGCTTCCTTCTTCCCATCAGTTTCACTTTCCCCCAAGCATCCAAGCACCGCCCCTCCTTCCACCCTCCCTCAGGGTCCATGGCAGACCGGCATTGAACAACTGGGAAGTGCGGGCAGGAAGTAGCAGTTCTGACAGAATACAGAATAGGCAGCTTGGGGTTCTTGAGTTGTTTTGAGTCCTTAAAATGACATCAGATTTTCTGATATCAAATTAAATTTATTTATTAGATTTTTATTTATTAGATAAATGAAGATCATTCTGAATAATTTGTTGTTGTTAGTTGCGAAGTCATGTCCGACCCATCGCAACCCCATGGACAACATTCCTCCAGGCCTTCCTGTCCTCTACCATCCTCTGGAGTCCATTTAAGCTCACGCCTACTGCTTCAGTGACTCCATCCAGCCACCTCATTCTCTGTCGTCCCTTTCTTCTTTTGCCCTCAATCTTTCCCAGCATTCGGCTCTTCTCCAGTGAGTCCTTCTTTCTCATTAGGTGGCCAAAGTATTTCAGTTTCATCTCTGAATAATAGCACACTCAATTGCTACCTTATGTTACAACGCAATCTGTAAAAAAAATGGCTGGTACAATTAAAAGGAATCACCTATGGTGACTGGTGAGTAATAGAAACATGAAAGGATCTCCACTTTTTGCAAATAAGTCATCCTCCTCCTCATATGTCTTCATTTGAAATATTATACAATGGTACCTTGGGACTCAACTTTGAAACTCATCAAATTTGTTAATGCATTTTGATGTGAAAATTTTGTCCCGGTACTCATTCTTTGTTTGGTACGGGCCTCTGGTGGCGCAACAGACTAATGCAGCCTGTTATTAACAGCAACTGCTTGCAATATTGCAGGTTCAAGTCCCACCAGGCCCAAGGTTGACTCAGCCTTCCATCCTTTATAAGGTAGGTAAAATGAGGACCCAGATTGTTGGGGGGCAATAAGTTGACTTTGTATATAGTATACAAATGGATGAAGACTATTGCTTGACATAGTGTAAGCCGCCCTGAGTCTTCGGAGAAGGGCGGGATATAAATGCAAAAAACCCCCCAAAAAAACACAAATTAGAATTTGTTGGTATCAGCAGCTCTGTGACTCACTACATTATTCCTTATGGGAAAAAGTTTGTTTGGTACTCATCATTTTTGGTACTCATTGGACCTCCTGGAACCAATTAATGATGAGTACCAAGGCATTATTGTATTGATCAAGTCAAATCTTTCATGGTTCAGGGAACTACATGGATATGTCCACATTGGCTTTGGGTCAAAAATATGGACATGGTTTACCATTATCTTCTAGGATTTCTTTGTAACTTTCCAGTCTTAACCTACAGCTCTGGTGTTCCTATTGGCATCCTCACCAGTCTTACTTTAGTCTTTTCAAGATCAAAATTATCTAGATATTATCATGGGCTATCAGTAATGGTCAGGTGAGTCTTAAATCACAAAGTTTCAATTTTGCAGACTTGTCTGCAATTGCCAAGAAGATACATCTTGATGATTGGAAAAAGGACATCTTGAAGGATAAGGGGAAAAGAATAAGGAATCAGAGTCTGAGTTAATACAATTCTCCCACCCAAATCACTCATTTCAGGCAGAATCTACTTCTGTCAGTTCTTCTGCCTTGAGTTTAGTTTCAGCAGGTTGCAACTCAGTGATAAACCTCATAACAAGAGTAAGAAGAGAGAAAAATGCACATAACTTAGCATTTCAGAACCAGTGATAGCAGTGCGACTGAGATTTCCAGTTGGATCATCTTTTGTTTTTCCATAGTGATTTTGAGATAATTTTGATAAGATAGTTTTGAAAAGAAGGACTAGGGGGGACATGATAGCAGTGTTTCAATATCTCAGGGGCTGCCACAAAGAAGAAGGAGTCAGGCTATTCTCCAAAGCACCTGAGGGCAGGACAAGAAGCAATGGATGGAAACAAATCAAGGAGAGAAGCAACCAAGAACAAAGGAGAAATTGCCTAAGAGTGAGGACAATTAATCAATGGAAATGACTTGCCTTCAGAAGTTGTGGATATTTTATCACTGGAGGTTTTTAAAAAGAGATTGGTCAACCATTTGTCTGAAATTGTCTGAAACTGTTTCAACTCCTACCCTCAAAGTGACGCTATAGAGCATTCAGTGTACAACTAGAACAACTAGACACGAGAACAGTTTTTCCCCGAAGGCCATCACTCTGCTAAACAAATAATTCCATCAACACTGTCAAACTATTTACTGAATCTGCCCTACTATTAATCTTCTCATCGTTCCCATCACCTATCTCCTTCCACTTATGACTGTATGACTGTAACTTTGTTGCTGGCAATCCTTATGATTTATATCATAAATCATATATTGACCATCATTTGTGTTGTAAATGTTGTACCTTGATGAATGTATCATTTCTTTTATGTACACTGAGAGCATAGGCACCAAGACAAATTCCTTGTGTGTCCAATCTCACTTGGCCAATAAAAAATTCTATTCTATTCTATTCTATTCTATTCTATTCTATTCTATTCTATTCTATTCTATTCTATTCTATTCTATTCTATTCTATTCTATTCTCTCCTCTCCTCTCCTCTCCTCTCCTCTCCCCTCCTCTTCCTGTCCCTATTCCTTATTCTATTCTATTCTATTCTATTCTATTCTATTCTATTCTATTCTATTCTATTCTATTCTATTCTATTCTATTCTATTCTATTCTATTCTGTGTTGTACCCTATGATTCTCGACGAGTGTATCTTTTCTTTTATGTACACTGAGAGCATATGAACCAAGACAAATTCCTTGTGTGTCCAATCACACTTGGCCAATAAAAAAAAATTCTATTCTATTCTATTCTATTCTATTCTATTCTATTCTATTCTATTCTATTCTATTCTATTCTATTCTATTCTATTCTATTCTATTCTAAATGATACAGGGTTCCTGCTGGACCAGAGGGTTGGATCAGAAGACCTCCAAGATGCCTTCCCACTCTTTTATATTAATGTTTTTGAGTAATAATCTTGCTCTTGATAGGTGATATCTTGGTAGTTGTCGACGTTGTGGACACTGTTGTGTATTTGGAACAAAAGGAATGAGAGGTTATATAGACTCGTTTTATTGACAATGTGTCTTCTCTTTGAACATGGCCTGAAAGTTTTCCTATGATTTTAAGATATCGGCACTAGTGTAAAATTGTATTTATTTGTTACTTTTCCTCTTTGGAATAGTCCAGAGTAGTGCACAGAAGAAAATAAAATGTGTGCATGTGTGTCAAATGATTGGTACAAACTGCTTGTCCTGAAAGGTTCAAACATTCTTGTTTTTATGAGCCTGGATTTTGCCTTCTCTCCCTTTTGGGTGGACATTCTCACCCAGCACTCATTTGCACGGTAACCTTCTTTTCTGCAATGGAAGCAGGTAGCTGAGCACGGCGGGGCAGAGCGAGGTTTGGTTTCCTCTCTTCTCCCTTCTGACGGGATCTCTTCCAGGAGTGGTTTGCACGGTAATGGTTTTGAGCTTGATCAATTTCTGCTTCCTCAACCAAGACACACCAGCTGTGCAGGCAGACTGGGGCTCCATGGACTATGCAGGCATTGTACAGGTCATCGTTTAAGTCATCTTTGAACCAACTCACGAGTATTTCCTCTGGCCAATCTACATGACAAGTCAGATCACAAAACTCTTCAATGTACTAGGTGACTGGACGGCGTCGTTGTCTGATGGGCCTTATGTGGTCTCTAGCCTTGTGGTCAGCTAGGGGGCCCTCAAATCTCCATCTCAGAGTCATCATGAAATGGTTGAAGTTGCAATGCTCCGGTGCATCTGCATTATGGAGGCTCACCATCCAACGTGCAGCTGATCCTTCTAGAGCCAGGGTGACAACCCTGACTTTGGCACCTTCTGTAGGGAGATCCCTCCCATACTCCTGCATGTAGGTCAGTACATGTGCAAGGAAAAATCCCAGTTGCTGGGGATTCCCATGGAATTGGATGCCAAGATGGGGCGCCTTCCGTTCTAAGGGTGGAAGCCTCCTCTTGTCGAGTCGGGGCTCCTTCCAGTTCATCATGGTTGTAAAGGTCTCCCATCTCCTGCTTCCAACCAGGTTGTTGGCTCCCATGGGTGAGGGTGACATCTTTGGTTCTGTCACCCCAGCCTTCCATCTTCCCAACACCAATGGACCACCTCGGCTTGGCAGCAGTGTTTGGGGCAATGTTCTCCTGGACCCAGACACTGAGGGCCTCAATTGAGATTTTGGGGGGTGCGGTTCTCCCCCAGTCTTCAGCCTCTTCGTAGTCACTGCCCTAGGCACTCATGGTCCGCTTGGTAGGGCTGTTAACCTCTCTGGGTTGACCAGTTTGAGTTCTTGCCTAATGTAAGGTCTTGCCTCTCCAATCTTCCCAAGAAAGCAGAACTCTTGAAACTGCAGCTATTCCAAAAGGAATTTTTATTGGAAGATTCGTGATAACAAGAGATATAGGCAAGAACGGAAGCTTCTCACTTAAAACCAGCTTTTTAAAGCAATACTAACCAAACCCCTCCCACACTACATCATTGCAGGGAAACAAAAACTTCATATACAGATCACTCCATTCCTCCTCCCTTTCTTCCACCAAAATGCCAGCGTCCCTGTAGAAATATCTGGGACCTAGATGGAATACCAGTGGAATTATATAGGAGTATTCAAAAACAGACAGGAGGATTAATGTTGGAAATATTTAACGAAGTATTACAGCACACAAACATACCCCAAACATAGACAGAAGCTTTAATTACATGTATACCTAAGGAGGACTCAGATCAGCAATTAGTACAAAACTATAGGCCCATCTCGATTATAAAATATACATGTCAATTATTGCGGAAAGGTTAAAAACAATTTTAGATAAATACATACACCCGGAACAAAATGGTTTCCTGCTTGGTCGACAAATTAAAAATAATACCCAGACCATAATTGATATATTAGAGTATTACGAAGTACACCCAGAGAAACAAGTTTCACTGGTTTTCCTTGATGCCCAAAAAGCTTTCAATAATTTGAATTGGAGATTTATGATACAACAAATTAAAAAAATGGAATTCGGATCCAAATTTGAAAAAAATGATTGAAAAAATAAATTCAAAGCAAACTGCAAGATACAACAGATAAATTTGAAATAACAATAGGTGTAAGACAGGGGTGTCCACTCTCCCCACTTCTCTTTATACTATCATTGGAGCCACTCTTTAAAAAAATTAGGGAAGATCGGGAGATAAAAGGATTGAAAATAAAAAATGAGGAGTACAAATTACAAGCCTTTGCTGGTGATATGGTTTTTATAATTGAGGAACCCTTAAAATCGGCCCCAAACTGATAAAAAAAAAAAGAAGAATTTGGCATAGTGGCAGGCTTAAAAATTAATAGGAAGAAATCTAAATTACTAACAAAAAACCTTACAAAAAAACAGGAGACAGAATTAGAAAATAACATGAACATTCAGATAACAAAATAAATAAATAAAAAAATTAAAATAAAATATCTAGGGATTTGGTTAACAGCAAGTGGCTCCTCAGTTAAAAAAGATAATTATGATAAATTAATACAACAAATTGGGAAAGATTTGGAAAATTGGAAAAACTTACAAATTTCATGGATGGGAGAGTGGTGCCAATAAAAATGAATATCTTGCCCAAAATCTTGTTCCTCTTCCAGGTTATACCGATAAGAATAGAAAAAAGTTTCTTTCATTCATTAAACAGACTGGCCTCAAAATTTATATGGCAAGGACGAAAACCTAGGATCAGATTGAAAACACTACAAGATACTAAGGATAGAGGAGGAATAGCCCTACCAGACTGGGAAATCTATTACCAAGCAGCATGCCTGACATGGTTAAAGGAATGGATGGAGCTGGGAAACAAAAGAATCTTAACAATAGAAGGCCACGATCTACAGGTAGGATGGCATGCATTCTTGTGGGGTGAAAAATACAAAACACATGGGTATTTTAAAAGACATATAATTAGAAATTCATTACTATTAATTTGGAATAAAATTAAAAAACAACACTATATGAATATACCATTTTGGGCTTCCCCAAATGAAATACTAACACACCCAAATTTAATAGATGGGACTAAAATAATTAGATATAGGGATATATTAAATGAATTGGGAAAATTAAAAACGAAAAAAGAATTGTCTGAATAGACAAATCGAATGGTGGACGTATCTCCAAATCAGATCAAAATATTTAGAAGACTCTAAAACTAATCAGATACAATTGGAACAAAATGAATTGGATAAAATAATATACGGGAAGGACCAAAAACTAATTAGTGAAACATACAATTTCTTGTTACGGTATAAAATGGAAGAGGAAATAGTGAAAGATACTATGATTAAATGGGCAAGAAATGTTAACCATACAATAGAATTAGAGAAGTGGGAAAAGATGTGGAGAACAAACATGAAATTGACAATATCGACAGCATACAAGGAAAACCAGATGAAAATGTTTCATAGATGGCATCTCCCACCAGCCAGAATAGCAAAGATGTTCCCCAATAACTCACCAAAGTGTTGGAAATGCAGAACATATTATCATCTCTGGTGGACCTACCTAGTGGCGAAACAATTCTGGGCCAAAATTAAAAAGTGGTTACAGGAAATAATACAGGAACCAATAAAGGGAGAGCCAGAACAATTTTTATTAGCGATCCTAACAGAAAATTATACAAACAATAGGCAATATTTAATTCTCCATATATTAACAGCAGCATGTATAGCCTACGCCCAAAATTGGAAGAAGGAAAATCCACCAACAGAGGAAGAATTAATTAAAAAAATATTAGAATTTGCAGAGATGGACAAACTTACAAAAGAAATTAAAGAGAAAGAGGATACAGAATATTATAAGGTCTGGTGCAAATGGTACGAATGGTTAGAAAATAGGTAAGATAAGAAAACTGAACAACAAGGTAAAATGTAGATGAAATAAAGAACGGTAGATTAAGTAGAGTAAGATAGAATTAAAATATGTATAAATAATAGGAAAGGACTGCCTTGAATAGCTGATAAACAGTGATATCTAAAAAAAAAAAAAGAAATATTTGGGACCTGACAAAGACTTTGTTGTGAGTCAAGAGCAGTAGCTTTTGACAAACAGTTTAATGATGGTTCTCATCATTAAAGCTCACTCTGGATTGTTATTTTATAAGAAGGTTCTGTTTTCTCTAGGCTCAAATCCAATGTCTTACCTCCCGATGGGTAACCTCTAAATAACAATAATTTGGCCTCCATCTTCTCATACTTCTTTTGAAGTGATAGTTGCTTATTTACATTTTCTACACCCTATCCTGGGAATTTCCTGCTTCTAAGGGAAAACTTGTGGGTTCATGCCTAAGAAACCATTCTTTGGATCTTGTAAACTTCGATGGAATAAGTTGCTCGTGCTTTATCAAGTGAGAGTATGGTACTCACACGCTTAGGATGCTGGGTAGTTAATCAGCAAGCCTGCGTTCAATACTTGAGAGCTGCTGCATGACGGGGCGAGCGCCTGTCGTTTGTTCCCATTCCTGATGACCCAAGCAGTTTGAAAGCAGTCAATCAGAAGTCGATAAATAGGTGCCACTTTGGGGCATGAAAGATACCTCCAACCGAGTGTCCCTTGGGGAATGGTGATGTCGCTGGCTAATCCTTTCACCCCAGAAGTGCCTCAGTGTTTCTGTCACTAAAGCAAGAAACAAGATTTACCAAGTCAATTTTTAGTCCTGGGACCATTTTTCAAGAGTTTTCAGGAAGACATATTCAGCTATTCCATCAATACTTTGAATGGCATGGAGGAATGTTGATCATTCATCAATGCAATATCCATGTAGCATAAGGCTAGTTCATAGGGCAAACGAAATTGGACACACAAACATACACTCATAGAGTTTTATCCTTTGTTTAAACAATTGGCCTAGCAAGAAAGAGAGGAATTTTGGATTGGTAATAGAAAATCCTCTCTGCTTCAACCTCATACCGTATTATTTTTATGCCAAAATATTCTGTTGGAAAATAGTAGGAAAAAAATACAGGTGCTATAACAAAATTGAGCTACAATGTGGTCTATGCTGAGAATCAATTATTGAATTGTTTATGCTTTTCTGGTGGAAGTCGAAGTTGCCTGAAAACCCTGGAATGGGTTTTTCAATTTTTAAACTTGCCTGCACTTTCTTGTAAACAAAGAGCCGGAGGGTTACGGATCGAAGGGAAAAATCTATTCAAGGAGAGACAACTGTGAAGATAAAGCTGCTAAGGTGATGGACTCTTCGTGGCAGGCTATTTTTTAAACTAATGAGGTGCAGCAGGTTTGGATTTTGTTTGTAAAAAAGCCCACAGTGGGTATTTTCTTGAACTCGTCCTGCCTTGAAATTCTTTTTGCTGTTCCCCCTGTTCACTTTGGTGCAAATTTTACAATGAATCCATAAAAAAAATCTATCCCAGGTTATGTTAACAAGATCTGCTCTACAGAGAGGAGAGGGGCAGAAAAGAGAGAGGAAAAGTAAAACCAAGAAAAGCCAGATGTACAGATCAGGTGAAACCTGGGCTCAGTAGCACTAACCGTGAGAGGGATCGTGGGATCCTAGTGGATAATCACTTAAGCCATCCGTGTGCAGCTGCTGCCCAAAAAGCCAACACAGTTCTGGGCTGCATTAACAGAGGGATAGAATCAAGATCACGTGAAGGGTTAGTGTCACTTTATAATGCCTTGGTAAAGCCACACTTGGAATACTGCATTCAGTTTTGGTCACCACAATATAGAAAAGATATTGAGACTCTGGAAAAAGTGCAGAGAACATGATTTGGAGGCTGGAGGCTAAAACGTATGAAGAAGGGTTGCAGGAATTGGGTATGTCTATCCCAGTGAAAAGAAGGACCAAGGGTGACATGATAGCAGTCTTCAAGTATTTGAGGGGCTGCCACAGAACAGAACCTATTTTCCAAACCACCAGAAGGCAGGAGAAGAAGCAATGGATGGAAACTAATCAAGGAGAGAAGCAACCTGCAATTAAGGAGAAACTTCCTGAGAGTGAGGATAATTAACCAGTGGAACGGTTTGCCTTCAGAAGTTGTGGGTGCTCCATCAATGGAGGCTTTTTAAAGAAGAGACTGGACAGTCACTTGTCTGGAATGGTATGGGGTCTCCTGCCTGAGCAGGGGGTTGGACTAGAAGACCTCCAAGGTCCCTTCCAACTATGTTATTCCGTTCTGTTAAAGGTATGCCTCTTTCTCCTTTCCTTTCTGAATTCTAAAATCCAAATAATGCATATGACGCATAAAGGAACAATTATGCCCCATTAAACAAATGCAATGGGAATTACAATTATCCGAATGGCATCTTGATGGCTTGTTAAACAAACACATGGTCATGTTTCTGTTTGTGAACTGCTAACAGCTTCCAGTTTAACATTTCCATGTCCAGTGTGATGTCGTGTTCATGATTATTTCTCCACCAGCATCACATAGATTAATGGCCGCAGCCGTGGTTGAGTATTTCAGAACAGAATAATTTAGGAACTGATGTGAAATGTCAAATCCAGGATTTACTAATCCAACATTCCGGTTGTGTAATGGATGCAGTCAGCGGGGCTCTGCTCTCTGGCATCTATGGGGACTGACTGAGGAGTTAGACCAAGGAGTTGATCCAAGGACAGCAGTACCTCGGTACTCATCCTTCATTGTTTCTGGGAGGCGCATGAGTAGCAAATGAGTAGCAAACACATTTTTCACATGAGGAATAATGTAGTGAGTCACAAGGCATCTGAAAAGGACAAGTTCTTGCTTGTGCATTGAGTACCAAGCCGACAATGAGTATTGGGACAAACTTTTTGCATCAAAATGCATTGAGCACCAAATTCAATCTGTTTCAAAGCAGCTGAGTACCAAAGTACCATACTAGATCTTAAGAGTCAGAAGTAAGTATACTTAAAACAGCTCCCTGGATGATTTCCAAAAACTAAGCAGGATCAGATCTCAGTGGGAATCCACCAGAAATCACAGAGAAGAAGGCTGGATCGGTAAATAAAAGAAATACCAGGAAAAAGGAGCACCAAGCACCAGGTTCTGCATTGGTGGTAAGACAATTCCACAAATTTGTCTGAGTTCAGCTCAAAGATACTTTCCACTCTATTTCTGAAAAAACAAACAAACAAACAAGCAAAAGTTGTATTTCTCTCACTTTCTACAGCTGCATTATCTTGGGACAAATTGTGTTCTTTTACGGTCTCTATGCACACTTAGCAGAAATCTGGTTGGGAAATCTCATTTAACCTGCAGAAACATCATTTGCTAAATGATGCCTGAGGTTTCTCTAAAGGGACTTTTTCATCACTGCTTGGGAGACTTTTAGCTGTCTTGTGGAAAAAAGGCTCCTGTTTTTCCTAACTCCAGGATCAGAAAGTTCAGGCCAGAAATATAAAATATTAAGGTTGAAAGGGACCTTGGAGGTCTTCTAGACCAACCCCCTCTCAAGCAAGAGGCCCTACACCATGTCCGACAAATAGTTGTCTAAACTCTTCTTAAAATCCTCCAGTGCTGGAGCACCCACAACTCCAGGAAGCAAGCCGTTCCACTAATTAATCATTCTTACGGTCAGAAAATTTATCCATAGTTCTAAGCTGGACCTCTCTTTAATGATCTTGTTACTTCTTGTCCTGCCCTCTGGTGCTTTGGACAATAGACCAACCCTTTCTGTGACAGCCTCTCATGTGGGAAGATTGCAATATGATTGCAATCCTTCTTTTCATTAGACTAGACATGCCTAGCTCCCTCCGTGGTTCATCATACGGTCTAGCCTCCAGACCCTTCATCATCTTTGTTGCTCTTCTCTTTCTAGAGCCTCAATGTCTTTTTATATTGTGATGACCAAAAGTGGCTGCAGTATTCAAGGCCTGTCAAACTGGTGGTCTGCGGGCCAGGTGCGTCATGCACAGGCCACGCCCACCCTAGTTCTGCAAAGGCAAAAAAAATGTGATCCTGATTTTATCCCTCTTTCTAGGGCCTTTGTTTCTGAGGGTCACCAACTCTCAAAAGAAGTCTGTGCTCAGGTGGAAAGATTTTTTGCCCTCTGTAAATGCTCAAGGACTCTCAGCCCATGTTGACCCCTTTGAAAAGATAGCTAGTAGGCCTGAGCAAAGCAAGAAGGGGCTCCAAAACAATGGAGGTGGGTTGGCCTGAGGGTGACGCTTCGTGTTAGCTGAGAACATTGACCAACATTTGAAACATGGGAGTATAGTTTTGCCCAAGCTCAGGAGTGTCTTCCAACTAAAAAAGGAAGCAATCAGCCTGAATGAAGCCAAGCGAGGGGGGTCGTGCTACTTGCAAAACACCTTAATCACCAATGGACAGATCACCAACCACCAGTATTTTGGTCATCTATGGAGATTCTTATCCAGGTCATGGTAATCCCAAAGCTGCTTTCCGAAAGGCAACTGGACTTCCTCATCGTTGTTTTTTCTTTGAAAATGTTTCCCTTCTCATCCAAAAAGCTTCAGAACTGAAGAAGCTTCTTGCTTGAGAATCAGAATGTTTTCAAAGAAAAAAAAACCCCAAGAAAATCCAGTCGCTTTTTGGAAAAGCACCTTTGAGTCATTGTTTTGGATCTGAAGAGCATGCAACAAAATTCAGGCCCCCGCTACAGATCAGTCCAAAGACAGTGGAAATATGGAAGCCAATGCCAAAAGACATAGCAGGGATAAGCATGTACAAATGAATAACTTTTGCCATTTTATAGTGTATTTTTCTCCACAGATACTGGTGGTATTTATGGTGCTGAATGGAGAGCTCCTGAAAGCATCCATAAAGTATAGCTTTTATCTCATGGCTTCTTGCTTGCTTCCTGTGATATCTAAATCAATTCTACAATATTCTACAATATTTACAATAGGCAGGTGGAGCTTTCAGGTGTATCAGCTGAGTGAGCTGATCATGACTTGCATTTTCTATGCTTTTGCTTCCCGGAGCAGAGTGCTGCTCCCCACTCTGCCATTAAATAAGTAATCTCAAAGTCTCAATAAAGGAGAATATTTGTAGCTCAGGGTTGACATGAAGGGTCCTTGGTGCTCTCTGAGCTTGGTTGTTTTCTTACAGATGTTTCATTACCTGTTTTGTCCCCCCTCGCCTCCGTCCGAGCAATGGCTTAATTAGCCGGCACTTTCAGCTCTGGCAGCAAACTAGCGAGCGTCTGTCAAGTGTCTCTGTTGTCTCCCTCGACGCCGATGAGTCACCCAGGAACAAACTTCAGCTCTTAGTTAAGCAGTTAATTTGCCTGCTACAAAGAGGCACAGCAGCTCTTGCTGCCTTTATATCCTGTGAGGTGTGGCTCCATGACTCAGCACTTCCTAGGCTTGCCCCACCCCTGCTTCTGTTGTTCCTGCCTCTCCTGCCTACGAAACCTAGGGTCCAGCCAGGCCTGATTGCTGTCAGCTGGGTCTGTAGGCATGGCCTGGGGGGGGAAGAGTCAGGGGACGGAGGCCTCGTTATCTCTTCCACCTGGCCTGCCTCTGGTTCCTGGAGCTGAGCCAGAGAAGCCGGTGCTCCAGAGGTAAGTCCTGACAGCCCTTCCCCCTCATTTTCCGAGTCACTTTCTGGCAGGGGGCACAGCTCGGGGGGCACAGACACAACAATACCGAACTATGTATCATCAGTGCTAAAGAGCAAACGTCACTCTCTTCTAGCACCGATGATGTTACCTAGTTTGGGTAATGAAACTTCTGCAAGAAAACAACCAAGTTCGGAGAGCACAAAGGACCCGTCAATCTCAAAGTTTGCCATCCTGATTTGTCAACCACCAGTATTAATATTGTCACCTTCAACAGCATTGGAACGGTTGAACTGAGGAAAAGAAATAATTCTAGCTAGGAAATCATGTTCCTCTCCAAGCTGTTATGATCCACCCAACTGCCTTCTTTTTCCAAAAGCAGGAATGTTGAATCCCTGTTATGTTTTAAGAGTCCTCCATTGGTTCAAATTAAAGCCTTTTCAAAACATCTATGGAGAATCTCCATCATCCAGTTGTCCTGGTTGTCCAAGGGTGATTTTTCAAAAGGCAACCAGACTTTCTTGGCTTTTTCCTTGAAAATGTGTTGCTTCTCATCCAAGAAGCTTCTTCATTTCTTCTTCAGAACTACTAGAATTTAGGGTATCTGTTGCCCTAAATGTCTAGAAGAACTTGTCCTGCAACATTAGTTTAGAAGAAATGATGAAACCAAAATGATAAAACTTGCATTATGATGTCATGATACGCTCTCTGCTCCTTCTTAATTTGCAGATGATTTCTGCACAAGGGGTGGAATTTGTGTTGTGACATCACAACATGTGTTTTGTTGTTGGGCATCAATAGGGGTTGGGAAGGAGCGGGCATACACAGATTAGGTGGACCATGAGAGGTTCTGCTCATCCTCCTAAGGCACAGGACCAATGAAATGAGAAAGCTGCTACTTTGATTTCAATTTTGCAGCTCAGGTATTTTATTAATCTTAACCGCTCTTCCCCACCCAAAAACCCCCCCTTAGTTTCAGTTTTGGGTCTTCTTTGACCCCCTTCTGAAAAAATTGCAATCTTCATGAGAGTATGATATGATTAATGGATGTAACAGGAGTTGGCACTTTTTTCAGGCATCAGATGCAATGAAGTGATTTTTGCATGTTCATCTATTATCATTACCTCCACTACCAAGGAAAAAAAATTGCCAAAATCTTGCAAGATTATCAAATTACTCAAGTTTCAGCATTTAATGTTCTCACTGGTTTTGGTCTTCTCGACCCTCATCTTCTGATTCTGGTCATCATTTCTGGTGAGAACACTCTCATCTTGTGAGATTTGGTGCTCTCATTTAATTCGAGGCACAAAGATGCATAGTAGAGTGGGTGTAAGGATCCTGTGGGATTTGTAAGCAATACGGTGCCCATCTCAACTCCTGGGTTTCCCTGGGACATGACACAGTAGTTACATCTTTCCAATCACTTTTCGTATGGCGATGAGGCACAACAAATGGACAACATCCAAGTTTATTAATGCCCTTTCTAGCAAGAAGTGGAATCAGGCCAAGTTGAAACATCTCTCAGTGGGACAATTTAAGGAATGGAGCAATGGATTGATGCTAGTCAATAAGCAGAGGAGTGGAAACGAGAACAACCAAGGGAGCAGAATCTGTAAAATAGATCCGAGAACCCTCCAACTCTATGTCTTTTTTCAGCCATGTTCGCCTTACTTATCAAGTGGTGTACTAAATCAATCAATCAATAAGCAGGTAATTCTCAGTTTGGCACACAAAGCATTTGCTCACTGGTGGGCAACCTGCTGCTCTTAGAAGTTTTAGATTACATATCCCATCAACATCAGCCAGCGTAATCAATAGCAGTTTGTCCCTAAATGTGCTTAGAGATGAGGGATTATCCCCCCAAAATCAGCAAAGGCAAACTCCCTCGATGCACAAGCGCCCTGGAAAACGAGATTGACGCAAAGGAGACGTTGAATAGGAATCCAGATTATTTTAATGTATAACAAAATGGGATCCAAACTGCTACTTCTGAATCAGCTTTCAAGAGTTCACAGCCTTAACGAGTGTTCAGCCAGTTTAGATTGTTGTAGTAGGTGCCTCAAACATGGTAAACAATGCTTTTGAAGAATGGGCTCATTAAATCTCCTTCATATGCCCTGGAAGACAAGGGAGCATATTGTTTAACCTTGCTAATTAGTAAACGTTAGCTCCTGTGTCTCTTGGTGGGGACACATCTCAATTAGCGGTGGCAAATTTAATTGGTGTGCTTATTGTTGTTGTTAGTTGTGGCTGACCCATTGTGAGCCCATGGACAATGTCCTCCAGACCTTCCTGTCCTCTACCATCCTCTGGAGTCCATTTAAACTCACGCCTACTGCTTCAGTGACTCCATCCAGCCACCTCGTTCTCTGTCATCCCCTTCTTCTTTTGCCCTCAATCGTTCCCAGCATTCGGCTCTTCTCCAATGAGTCCTTCCTTCTCATTAGGTGGCCAAAGTATTTCAGTTTCATCTTCAGGATCTGGTTTGATCGCCTTGCAGTCCAAGGGACTTGCAGGTATATTAGGGGCAGGTGAACCTATATTCTGGAATTATTTTGGTTGTATATCAGGGATTAAAAAAGTGTTATTGACTTCATTACCTAAAACATTCTCTTCCATTTTTAATGCACTTGCTCTAAGAGGGGCTAACTGTCTCGTGAAAAGAATGGCATTGCCCTTGGAAGAGGAATATTTCTCTAACTGCGATTGGCACCCACATGTCCAGGAAGCTGCCTTTTGACAGCAGTCATCTTAAATTCTCACCCCTTCCCAATATATGATTTCTATGGGGCTGTCAGCCATCCCAATTTGGTTAGTTAGACTCTCATCATTAGTACATTTTACTACAGCCAAGTGGTTTTTTTTTTTTTTAATTTACATTTATATCCCGCCCTTCTCCAAAGACTCAGGGCAGCTTACAGTGTGTAAGGCAATAGTCTCATTCTATTTGTATATTTACAAAGTCAACTTATTGCCCCCCCAACAATCTGGGTCCTCATTTTACCTACCTTATAAAGGATGGAAGGCTGAGTCAACCTTGGACCTGGTGGGACTAGAACCTGCAGTAATTGCAGGCAGCTGTGTTTTAATAACAGGCTTCTTACAGCCTGAGCCACATCGCGGCCCTATGACGTAGGTTATGACGTAGCAAAGCCAAATCTGGTTTCGTTAATTCTTCCCTTCTCCCCACTTTTCTCCCTGGATACCTGCTTGGACACTTGATTTGGTAACAGTCCCTGGCTTGGTGGGCTGGAGGCTGTTGCATTCCATGGTGTGACTTTGGACCAAGCCAGAGGCTTTCATGGGATGGCACAATGAGTCATTTCAATTCCCCCTTATCCTGGCCCTTTATGTCCCCATGGCTCCCTCTGTCAAACCTGTCAGAGTTTCTTGCAAAAATCAAATTTAGAAGCACATGCAGAGAACGGATTCAGCTGGATTCATTAACTTCTTTATATATACAAGAATAATACACGAAGATAAATGCACCATACCAATACAGAAGATTCTTCCAATGTAGCAGTTACAAGCAAAACACAAGGCAGGAGAGAAGAGTTAGACAGGCATACACAGACTGTTTGGTTTCAGTTTCAATTCTCTGCACAGAATCAGAAGCTGCAGACTAAGACACACCCTGGCCCCAGTCTGTCTCAGCTCCCAATTGGATGACTTTGTTACCATGCCTCTATTCCAGTTCATGAATGTACTCTGACAAAACCTGACTTGACTCCATAGTTGAACCTGCTGTCACTCACCAAAGAGCAAGGGAGGTGGCTGGACAAATTGCAAAAGATGGAGGGAAGCTCCAGAATGCAAGAGAACCTTCTGTTGCTGGCGAGACGTTTAGACACCAAGGTCAAGTTATGAAATGTTTTTTGCGGCACATACAGTCTTTTCCCAAAACAAAAGAACTGAACCTAATTGGTGAACTATGAACTGTGGGTGGCCTGGAGGATTTTCATGGAAAAATCCCAGAACTGAGTTAGCTTCTGCAGTGCCTAGATGGATCTTTCAATAAAGATACACTCCTCCTGATAAATTAAAAGAGCTGCATGCTTCTTTAGTTGAATGTGCCAAATGGGATGGTTGACTGGTGCAGCAGGCGACTGACCCAACAGGGGCATTCTGGGAAATTTAAGTTGCAATCTAGTAGGGAGGCCAATGGTTCTCCTCTGTACCAGATTAGGCTACCAGGAGAAACCTATCAGGGACCGCTTTGCCGAGACTGCCTTTAGACTTGGGCCCAGTTCTGTCTTACTATCTGTCAGGATGCTCTGGGTCATAAATAACCACAGCAGAGCTGAGACTTAATAGATAAAAACTGTGGCAGGGCAGGTTTAATTACATATCCCCGTGTTTATGTGCTCGCCTATTTGTTCTTGATATTTAAAGAGCCTAGTTAGCAAGGCAACTGGCCAGAATATGCATGCAATAAATAAAATGAAACAAACAGATGTCTGCAAGGGTGGGTTTCTTCCTTCCTTCCTTCCTTCCTTCCTTCCTTCCTTCCTTCCTTCCTTCCTTCCTTCCTTCCTTCCTTCCTTCCTCCCTCCCTCCCTCCCTCCCTCCCTCCCTTTTTTTTTTGAGCTGCTTGGTTTGCACAGCAAATGAGCAGCAAAGGAACAAGGAGTTGATCTCCTAAGAAGCCGATCTGTACAGTTTGGATGAAATCCAGACATTTACTGATTTTCCATGTTCCAGTGTTTCACCAGATAATTACATGTTTGTGTTTTTTTACACACAAAGAACAAGATGAAATATTTTGGGGAGGGGGCACTAGACTTAGAATAACTTTATTGTCACTTTGAATGTACACTAATAGTCATACATTAAAACGAAAGTTCATTGCATACAGCTCTCAAAGGGTCACCACCTCCAATATACACCACATAACCGTGACAGAATAAATAAATAAATAATACAAAATTACGCATGTACTCACATATACTATATAACACGGAGAAACAACACAGCCTACTTCAGATGTATACATGTACATGGCAAGAGAAACGAATCATGTGAGTTTACCAGATGTTGGCATGGCCATTTGTCTGAAATGGTGTAGGATTTCCTGCCTGGGCAGGGGGTTGGACTAGAAGGCCTCCAAGGTCTCTTCCAACTCTGTTATTATGTTATGTTATGTTATGTTATGTTATGTTATGTTATGTTATGTTATGTTATGTTATGTTATGTTATGTTATGTTATGTTATGTTATGTTATGTTATGTTATGTTATGTTATGTTAATCAAGTAGAGAAGCAATCTGGAACTAAGGAGAAATTTCCTGACAGTGAGAACAATCAATCAGTGGAACAGCTTGCCTTCAGAGGTTATGGGTGCTTCATTACTGGAAGTTTTTAAGAAGAAAATGGAAAACCATTTGCCTGGAATGGTATAGGATCACCTGCTTGAACTGGGGGTTGGACTAAGGTTGAAGACCTCCAAGCAGAGGTGAAATGCTCCCAGATCGGACCGGATCACACGATCCGGTAGTGATTGTGGCCAGTAGTTCGGTGATCTGGTAGCGATGGCGGAGCAAAGCTCTGCCCACCCACCCAGGTGTCATTATTTCCTGATTTTAACCAAAAAGTAATGTGTGTTCTGTCCTCCCTCACCTCCGTCCGAATGATGGCTTAATTAGCTGTCACTATCAGCTCTGGCAGCAGAATAGCCAGCGTCTGCCAAGAGCCTCCGTTATCTTCTACGACGCTGGTGACACCTAGAAACAAACTTCAGCTCTTAATCAGTGGATTTGCCTGTTGCAAAGAGACACAGCAGCTCTCACTGCCTTTTATATTCTGTGGGGTGTGGCTCCATGACTCAGCACTTCCTAGGCCTGCCCCACCCTTGCTTCTGTTGTTCCTTCCTCTCCTACCTATGAAACCAAGCCTGATTGCCGTCAGCTGGGTCTGCAGGCATGGCCTGGGGGGGGGGAAAGAGTCAGGGGACGGAGGCCTCGTTATCTCTTCTACCTGGCCTGCCTCTGGCTCCTGGAGCTGAGCCAGGGAAGCTGGTGCTCCCAAGGTAAGTCCTGACGGCCCTTCCCCCTCACTTTCCAAATCACTTTCTGGCAGCAGGCCCGGCTCGGGGGGGCGCAGACACAACAATGTGTTTTTACCTTCTGCGCATGCACAGAAGGTTTTGCGCATGCGCAGAAGGTCTGCCGTGCAGTGTGTACACTTCCGAGCCGGTAAGGAAGGTAAGTAGATTTCACCCCTGCCTCCAAGGTCCTTTATTCTGTCCCTTGAAATTATGCTACAGAGCACTGCACATCAGAACAACTGCCATCACTCTGCTAAACAAATAATTCCCTCAACGCTGTGAAACTATTGACTAAATCTTTGGATAGAGAACCAAAGAGTCAGACTGGGAATTGGCAGGTTTTCCCACCCATGAGGTAAGACTTGCCACCAAAGCCTCAGAAGCCCAGCTCTGCCCTCTCAAAGCCTAGAAATTGTGCTAAGCCGATGTTCAGAGAAGGCAGCTCAGTGGCCCAACATCAAGCCAACATGGATCATAAATGCTTGGCTCTAACCTTGGAGCATGGCCAAAGGGTCGCTTGCTAGAGGTCTGAACTGCTAACGTTAGGCCAAAGGTTCCAGGAAATCAAGCTTGTTGATCATAAATTTACAGCTTTCCAATTTCCATTTGATAAGATTTTCCTTCTGTCAGAGCAGAAGAGTTTCAACTGCTGCAATATTTCTTCAGGAAAGAGAGGCTGCCATTCCCTTGATGATTTTTCTTTTCTCGGTATCCCTTTTCTAGTCTGGGGTCTTCTTTTTTTCAGTAGTATGACGTCAAAGGAATGCATATGGAGCCGTATCACGGATTTACAACATTGTATTGCCGGACCAACTATTTTCAATGCCTTTCTGAATAATTCCTCACCTGGCACAATGCTCAGCATGCACTGAAAGGAAGGGAAAGGACTGCATTACTTTATGCCTTCTGAATTCAGGTTTTCCAGAAAAGCAAGAGAGGGTCTGCTTTGGTTAAATGGGAGGAGGGACTTCATTAACAATCCCCACATCTTTCTCCGCCTTAATTCTCACCCTGGCAGTGTGTTTGCTTTTTTGTCTCGCAGGAGCCACAATTTGCCTTGACATTTTTATCGAGTCTTCCTTATGCAGCTCCTGGAGTGAAACTTGCATATTGCTGTTCTTATCAATATCCTTGATTTCAGAGGAAGAACCTCCAAAGTGGTTTTGTGTTTGCCTGGAGATATGATAGAGTTGTTCTATCTGGGTCTTACTCACAATACAATTGTCAGGCTTGCCCCAGCTAGGTTCCTAGGAAAGAAAGACCCTCGACTCCATTTGAAGGGATAGGCTCTTTTACTAAGGATTAGGGATTGCAAATAAAGCAGGCTAGAACTAAAGTTCCCACGCAAAAGGCTACAAAGTTTTTCCCTTCTCCCCAACCCTGCCCCCTAACTAGTTCATCTTCAACCAACATCATGCGCATAGGTGTTTCAGGGACCGCTTGGATGTTTGGTGCCATCCGCATTCCTTTCCCAGGGTTCACGGCCTTGAAGCCTGGAACAGGCTGGCTCTTAACACCGCTGGTTTCCATCCAGCCTGTCATGCCCCCTCCCCATTGATCCCCTTTGCACCTTGACATGCCAATTGCCTATTTCCTCTCACCCCCCCCCAACTGATGGCAGAATGCCAGTGAGCCATTGAGGTGAAGATGGTAGATATGACAACAGTGATGACCTGAGGATATTAGAATTTGGGCAACATTATAAATAAATTTCTGTCTCCACCAGGAACTCCTCAAAATGTTTCTCCTGAGGCAGAGAGAACCTCCAGCATTTGCTCTCGGTGGTGGTTGCATTCATCAACCCATCTGCCATAAAGAAAGAATGGGGAAAATAAATGCCGTCCCCGAGAGCAGCAGCCACCAACCTTTTGGGCACCAGGGACTGATTCCATGGAGAAAGGTTTTTCTATGGACCAGAGGGACTGTGGTTTTGCCTGCTACTTGCATCCCATGGATGAGGCTTCACTTGTTTGCGTGGCCCGGTTGCTGACATGCCACAGACCGATGCCTGTCCATGGACGAGGGGTTGGGGACCTCTGCTTTAGAGGGACATTGTCCATCATTATTTGTCTTAAGAAGGTCAGAAGTGCTCAAGGATCATAGCTCCTTTCTTACCTTTTATGCCTTATCTTTGAAAGCAGTCATTTTGGAGGTTCCTGGAAGCACAAATACACTCACTGCTGGTCCAGATGTACTGGTTTACTAAGGCGACTTTGGCTAGAGATAATGGGAAGGGTGGTTTTATGCTGGTGGCATTTGCCATGTTGAAGTAGGTTGCCTTAGGGCTACTGTCACCCAGGGACAGTTTTCTCATTCACATGTCACATATATCTAATGGGCATTATCGATTTATTTAATGTATGGCATATCATACTTGAACTAGCAACATATATTAACATTTCACCTATTTACTAGAGCAATAAAGTATAAATGTTAAAAACATCTAGGTTCAGCTACCAGTCTAGGCCAGCTAAACATTGAGGTGCAGCATTGCTTATATGAAATAAATCATCAGATACTGGACCTGAATATGCCCTCAAGTTGCAGATGATCCTGATGTGATCTATAGATTGACATGAAGAAACCTCTTGGATGAGAAGCAAAATGACTTAAAGGAAAAACAAAGGAAGTCCAGTTGCATCTTTGGGGGACAACCCTGACCTGGATGACTGAGAATCTCCAAAGACATTTAAATAATTAACATAATTTCCCCCCTTCTCAGCCTTATCATCTTTTGGAGCAGACTTTCTCCCATGTGCTCCAGATTCCCCCTTTCTACTGTTAGCCAAGCTGCTTTCACAGCGACTGACCCGAGACCCAGATCTGGATGAGATGCCCACAAGCATCAAATGCTTGGTGGCTTTTGTGAGTGAAGTCATATAGGGGAGATGTGGAGTTGGCAATAACATTGTGGCATGGAACATCAGAAAGCAATTATGCAGGGGGACGACTGAATGGATCTGGCTACAATCCATCATCCTGTCTCCAAGTCTTTCATAGGCAGAAAGATCACCTGCGTTTATCTTGGCGGCTCCTCCTTTGCCAACTCCGAGTAGCCTGTCACCTCCTCTACAGAGAGACTCTGGATGGCAGCATTGGCAGTTCTCCATTAAAGTCCTTACTTTGCTTTTCTAAGAGATCAGAGTCCTTTTGCTATGAGTGGAGACGGGTGGTGGTGGTGGTGGTAGGATTTCATGAACTTGACACTGTGCTGGAGGGTAAAACCTACGAAGAACAATACAATAATACAAACAATAGATTTAAACTTAATGTTAACCGCTTCAATCTTGATTGCAGAAAATATGACTTCTGTAACAGAGTTTTGGAACACACTACCTCACTATTGACCTCACCCCATTCCTAAAGGTCTATAAGGGGCATGCATAAGAGCACCAGCTTGCCTACCGTTCCTGTCCTAATGTTTCCCTCCATTATATCCAATTAATATAGTTATTACATACTTATGCTTATATATATGTTTATATAATATATAGTTATTTTCATGCTTATATATACTGTTGTGACAAAATAAATATATAAAAAAACCATGTAGCCGAATAAAAAGAAAGGCTAGGAGTGATATGATAGCAGTCTTCCAGTGCAAAGGGAAGGGAGTCAACCTTTTCTCCAAAGCACCAGAAGGCAGGACAAGAAGCAATGGGTGGAAACTAATCAAGGAGAGAAGGAGAAACTTCCTGACAGTGAGAGCAACCAGCCAGTGGAATGGCTTCCCTCCAGAAGTTGTGGTTGCTTCCATCACTGGAGGCTTTCAAAAAAAAAATGTCTGAAATGGCACAGGGTCTCCTGCTTGAGCAGGGGGTTGGACTAGAAGACCTCCAAGGTCCCACTTATTATTCTAAGTGTCTATGTCACTACACACACCACTCTTTTTCTTTTTATGAAATTTCGCAGGCTCAAGTTTCTTCTTCTTCTGCTTCTCCTCCTCTGGAGCCAAAGAATTGCTGGCATCTAGGCCTTTTCTAAAATCACAGAGATGCCTCTCTGATGCCATCATCAGGAATTTTCTGATTTCTGGACTGGCTCGATCAGTGTGAAGTAGAGCGAGGTGGGCAGCAGATTCTTCAATATCGTAAAACAAAATAAATAATTTTTATTGATTTTATTTTTGTTTTTTTAAACAGGTTCAGGTGATAATGTTGTCAGAATGAATGAACTGTTCTGTAATGTTAATGTACTGTAATGTCACATACTGTATTGTACATGAATTACCCTAATTATCCTATTCAGTATGTTCAAATAAATATCAATAAAGGAGAATATTTGTAGCTCAGGTTGAAATGAGGGCTCCTTGCTGTTCTCTGAGCTTCCTTGTTTTCTTGCAGACATTTCATGACCCAAATTAGGAACATCACCAGTGCTAAATGTCTAGTACTGATGATGTTACCTAATTTGGATAATGAAACGTCTGCGAGAAAACAAGGAAGCTCAGAATAAACATGTATGTGTACAAAATAATTTCAATTCTCAAATGCATCAAGTACTTTTGACCTGGTCTTCTGGATTGGCTTCTGCAGCAAATGTCAACATGTATCTATGCAATAAAACAACTTTTTTTTTTTAAAAAAAGTTGGTTGATAATTACCTGGTTTTCCTAACAAAATAGACTGATAGGGAGTGTGGCTATCATTGATCTGATTTTGATCTTATCCATCTGAAAAACCCAGACAATTTTATTTTCCACAGCATTTTGGAAAAATAAAGTTAGAAAGTCTTAGCCCCTCTCCCTAAGTCCCATGGGATAGGCTCCAAAGGGAGACCATTCACGTATAAGTAATACAGGTGGAATGATGGCCAGCTTTATTCAATATTCTTTTATTGTTTCTGTTACTTTGCAAACTTCAGCTTTTCTTCTAAGCCCTCGGGATATCTCCCCCTGATATGGAAAATATGCTTTTTCAACGTTGCAAAAATCAAAGTTCAGAGCTTGCTTTGATTTGGATTTGCTAGTCAAGCAAGAATCCCAAAGACCTCCCTGAAGCTTTTTAGGTAAGTACCACCTTTTATGCCAGGAACTATAGCCAGTCAGTAGCACTTGCACCATGTTTAAAAGCCAAGGAGAAAAAAAAAAGAAATAGAGGGCGGAGAGATGAGATGCTGAGCAGTTTTATCTAGAGTGCAAATATTTATTCCTTATTTTGGAGGTATCCTTCTTATTAGCCCTGAGAAATAGCAAAATGCTTTAGGCCTTCTGCTAGGATCTGGACACTAGGAACAATGGCATTTGAGCATGCACAGTGACTACAGAATACAGACGAGGTTTAACGACGGGAAATAGAAAATTGGCTAGATGAGGGAGAATGGAATTGGGATGCTGAACAGCAACATGACTACTTGTCTGGAATCATTGGCTAAGAGCCGTGTTTCTCAACCTTGGCCATTTTAAGATGTGTGGACTTCAACTCTCAGAATTCCCCAGCCAGCCATGCTGAGGAATTCTGGGAGTTGAATTCCACATGTCTTCAACTGGCCAAGGTTGAGAAACATTGGACAACAGCATTTCACAATGCAACATTCTACAATGTCCCCAAAGCTTTAACCAAAGACTATCTACTATTGACCTCACCCCATTCCTAAGAGGTCTGTAAGGGGCGTGCATAAGAGCACCAGCGTGCCTACCGTTCCTGTCCTAATGTTCCCTTTGATTGTATCCAATTTGTATGGTTATTTTATACTTATACTTATATATATGTTTATATATCGTATAGTTATTTCATGCTTATGCTTATATATAATGTTGTGACAAATAAATAAATAAAAATAAAATAAAAAAATAAAAATTCCTGTTTTGATCTCACTTTGAATAATAGTTTTCTCTTGCAGGGGATGGAAAACACAGGATCATACTGTTTCCTAAACCTAAGAGAGAGAACACCATTCCACAAATGCCTTGTAAATTCAAGACACATTTAGATTTACAACTAGCAAAAATATTCCTATATGATGTGTAAATTTCAGCCACAAATGGTTGCAAATAGTTCCCATTCTTAAGGGATACCTTTGTGTTGATTGTATTTTTATTGGTCAGTGATTGAAATACAGCTCTCTTTGTCCTCTCCTATGGCATGTTAGATAGCTTTCTAAATTCACCATGGACTTATTTCTTACTATTCTGAACCAGACTTATATAAGATAAAATACTTTTAATATTTTTAAAGTATGTTTAGCTGTATCTATGAAGACCTGAACAGTCACCCACTTCTAAATGTCTTTCATACCTTCAGAATGCATTGTCAGCATTCCAGAAAAAAACCCCAACTCCAAATAAAAACTCTTGAGCAAGCATCTTTCAAAGTTCTATTTATTAGAATAGGTAAACTGGCACATCTGGGAAAACCCGAATCTGAGAGGTCCGGGTTTTCCCTCAGTAAATCAACACCCCCCCCCAACCATCCCCTGACTTCTCAGTCAATTACATGCTCCAATCACCATTCGTCCCATCTCGAGACAGCACTCCGACTACTCCTTCTCAGATGCAGGATCAGCCTGACCTTGACCGATAGGGAGAATGCTGTTATGTCTAAAGACAACTCCTCTACTAAATCCCCCCCTCCTACTTTCCTACACATGAGAAAGTGGCAGCACGGAAGCTTCCAGCCAAATATGGCTTCCAAAGCTGACATTCACAGCTTCCTGATGATAACCTTCAATATATCTGAATATTAATATATCATATTTTTAGCCCACAGAAGAGTCTTTGTGGGCTATTAATATATGTCCCTGATGATCCTACTTTCCATTTCAGTCATCAACTCTGACAATCTCTTGTAGTGACCATGAGCTACACAGCAGTATAAGACAATCTTCTTAAAGTGATCATGATCTACTAAAACCATAATCAAACTTCAATGATCCAGTGCAGAAGTTGACAACTTTCAGATTTCTGAACTTCAATTCCCAAAATTCCCCAGCCAGTCTTAAATTGTCAAGATTGGAGACCCCTGGTCTAGTACTCAGGCATTTGCCCTTGTCCAAGATCCTGGAGTTTTCTTGACTCATGAAGACCAAGAATTTATTTAATTGCTTTTTGAAATATATGAAGTGTTAAAATCAATCTCATTGGGAACTTCTCCTACCCCTATATCCCAGATTTATATAAAACTATCTTTATATCATTTCACCAATTGGTAAATTATCAATTTATTACTGTATGATGCTATACTATACACAATGATAGATAAACTGTACCCCAGAAATATAATTATCCTCAGCTACAGTTTTGCCTTTTTTGCTTTCCGTTTTAAGACCCAAACAGAAATCAGAAGAAAGAGAAGAAGGAAGAGAAGAAGAGGTTAAGTTGCAGCAGGAGAAAAACCTATCTGAAATCAATATTTAGAGGTTAATTGGCATTTTGAGGAGCAGTTATTTTTCCTTTTCTGTCTACCTAAGATACTATTCCATAACCCGTTTTTAAGATAGAAAACCATATAGATAGATAGGTAGGTAGGTAAGTAGATAAGAGTGAGAGATAACATATACAATAATGTATTTTCTATAACAGGAAAATATCGGAGGAGGCCATTCCTATCTGAAAGTTCCATTCTCAATCTTTCAAAGAACCCAAGTCTTTTGTAGTCCACATCATAAAGCATTTATTTTATTCAAACCAGGTTTGCATGTGTGCAAATGGGTAAACATATCTGCACCAAAGCAATCTAAGTCTTGATGAATCTTGAAACCACCTAAAAATTTCACACATTAAGCAAATGAAAAACGCCAGATGAGAATTTATATAATTTGCGAGAGCTATCAGGGACTGAGTGCTCTCATTCTTATATAATCTGGGCATAATTGTTATTGTTGCTGCTCCTAAGGTGTAGTTTTATTATTTTAATAATAAGTAAATATTATTTCTTTTTTATTTGTTCAGTGCCTTTAAAAACATAGCAGCCATTGTGCAAAGAGCATGAGAGAAAACAGAAAGAGATTTTCTCAGCAGTAAAGCAAGGAGAAATCTCCTGACAGTTAGAACAATTAACCAACTTGCCTCCAGAAGTTCTGAGCGCTCCAACATTGGAAGTTTTTAAGAAGAGATTGGATAACCATTTGTCTGAAATGGTTTAGGGTCAGACTAGAACAGGGCTCTCCAACCTTGGTCCCTTTAAGACTTGTGGACTTCAACTCCCAGAGTCCCTCAACCAGCAAAGCTGGCTGAGGAACTCTGGGAGTTGAAGTCCACAGGTCTTAAAGGGACCAAGGTTGGAGACCCCTGGACTAGAAGACCTTCAAGGTCCCTTCCAGCTTTGTTATTCTGATTTTCTCCGTTCACTTTTAGAAATCCTATCACAAACAAGATGGTCCTCCAGAAAAGAATCCACCAGAGACATCTTCCATTGGAATCCTATTCTGGAACCCCTGATTAAAAAGCTATTTTTAAAGAGAATGTGGAGATGACTACTTTGGTATGAAAGCTGAACACAGGAACAGTTATGAAAACAATAGGCAGGCAGGCGATCCTAAATAGAGTTGAGCAGGAGAGCAAAGTCCTTGAAACAAACAGGCCCTGATATTGTATCAGGAGAATTGTCTTCATCTCTCCTGGCTTTGGTTTGTGGAATGAGAAAGAGTTTTTTTTGGGGAAAAAAAAAAGGGAGTGTAAAGCAAAAAGTCCCCTCATGGCAATCGGACATCTGGACAGAGGATCAACAGCACAGAAAGACAAATTAAATTTCCCAGATGGAAAAGGTCACACCAGGCTCACTGGGAGAGGCAACTTCAGTGTGGAACCACAATCTTATATTGGATGCACTTCGCACTGAACTGGTGAAGGGCTCCTCTGCTCACACAGAAGTTGTGAATTCGTTTGGGTTTGCGATAGAAAAAGGCGGCTGCTTTTCTGACAAACTCAGCCAGAAAATACTCAGATTTTTCTTACATTACAATTGAGAAATTTCGCTGACTTTTAAAACAACGCAGAATAAAGGCAACGCATCACCTTTACCTAATTCCGCCTGTTTCAAATTGTGAAGGAGAAAGAGCTGGCTCTAAATTGTTTCTGATTTAAAAGAAATTGTGGGTTTTGTGTTGCAGTGAAGACTGTTGTCGTTTCTGGATCTCTATAGAGTGAAGCCTTATGAGAGGAATATGCTCTGAGCAGTGGTGAAATGTAAAATTTGTTACTACTGGTTCTGTGGGTATGGCTTGGTGGGAGGGTAATGTGACTGGGTAGGTGTGGCCAACTTTTTTTACTTTTAAAAGCATTTTTTCTACAACCTCTTCAACCCTTCAGCAAAGAGCTCTGACGATCTCAGCTGAATTGCCTGATCACCAGGACCTTTTAAAAGCATTTTTTTACAACCTCTTTGGCCAAAGAGGTTGTAGAAAAAATGCTTTTAAACGGTTCTGACGATCCCGGCTGAGCCGCGCGATCATCAGAGGCTTTTTTTTTTTACTTTTAAAAGCATTTTTTTGGACAAATAAAAAAATGCTTTTTAAAGTAAAAAAATAAATAAATCTGATGATCATGCGGCTCAGCTGGGCATGGGCCGGGGGGCGGGGGAAGGGATTTTTGCTACTGGTTCTCTGAACCACCCATCACCATCCCTACCAGATCGGGCAATCCGGTCTGAACTGGGAGCATTTCACCCCTGGCTCTGAGCATATCATACGTGAAATTGTAAAAAAAACAGGAAAAGGAAGCTCTTCTGAAAAGTAACAGAGCAATTTGCAAGCTTAGCTTTTATGAAATTCTACTCTAGAATTTCTACTTCCATCCCATCCCATCCCATCCCATCCCATCCCGTCCTGTCCCGTCCCTCCCCTCTCCTCTCCTCTCCTCTCCTCTCCTCTCCTCTCCTCTCCTCTCCTCTCCTCTCCTCTCCTATTCTCAGCCTGATGGTAAGGATGAAAGGAATTAGCTGCTGAGATTCTGAGGAGATCCAGCAAAAAGAAGCTAAGGAATCTGGGATAGCTAAAAAACGATGCTCTGATAATCTTCCTTCGTGATGCTCTGTGTCATTGTTAGAAGGTTATAAGCTAAGTTGCTCTTTTTTCTCCACCGCAATTTCCTCAGTTTGATCATACTAACCACTCAATTAGGCTTTTCTTTCCCAGCAATTTGGTGCTGGATGGGTTTCCTCCATCACGTAGTAGCAGGCCAATTAAGAAGAGAATGGCATCCCAGCCCTTTGTTTTCTTCTCCTTGGTACCTTAATTAAGCTGTATTCAACAAACATAGGAGACGAGATGCGTACAGCAGGATTCTTAGCAGTTTATCATGAGGTGGCCTTAAGATGCCAGAAATGGTCTGGTACACATTCCCAGCACAGCAGTGATGCCCTTCAGAAGAGGAAGATAGAAGCCACAGATAGATGGAGAAAACTGGCCCACATTCAGGATTTAAAAGAGAGAGATGTGTTGCCTGTAGACATGCGAGAAAGAAGAAGGGGGTCAACCTATTCTCCAAAGCCCTGGATGGCAGGACACCCTCTGGAATGAACTTCCCCCAGGACTTCGCCAACTTCCGGACCTTTGAACCTTTCGCCGTGAGCTGAAGACATACTTATTCATCCGCGCAGGACTGGCATAGAGTTTTTAGTTTTTATTTGGTTTTAATTTTACTGGGTTTTATTCTTTTTAAAGGTTTTAACTTGGGCCAAATCGAATAAGTCTTTTAAATAGTATTTTATTCTGTATTTATTATGTTTGTCTTGTTTTTATCTGGCTGTAAACCGCCCTGAGTCCTTTGGGAGAAGGGCGGTATAAAAGTTTGATTAAATAAATAAATAAATAAATAAATAAAAAGCGACGGATGAAAACTAATGAAAGAGAGAAGCAACCTAGAACAAAGGAGAACTTTCCTAACAGTGAGGACAATTAATTGGTGGAACTTCTTGCTTCCAGAAGTGGTGGCTGCTCCATCACTGGAAGTTTTCAAGAAGAGACTTGGCAGGCATTTGTCTGGAATGTTTTAGGGTCTCCTGCCTGAGCAGGGGGTTGGATTACAACTGTGGTCCCCAACCTTTCCAGCTTGGCAGCCTGGCTCAGCCCATGTGTGTGTGTGTGTGTCTCTCTCTCTGTGTGTGTGAGTGGCAGGCAGTTACACATGCACACAGCTCCATTTGTATGAGCGGCACATGCACATGCCATCCACTCACAGAATTGCAGCTTTGCATACAAGCGGAGGGCATCTGTGCTCATGCATGAAGCTTCACTTTCACAAGCGGAGGGCACTTGCACGCAAAGGTTAATCCATGCAAGTGGAGCTTTGCACATGAGCGCAAGTGCCCTCCACTCATGCAAGTGGCACTCTGTGTGTGCCCTTGCCCATTTCTCCTGCAGCCCAGTTTTGAACAGGCCATGGCCCAGTAGTGGACTGTGGCCCAAGGGTTGGGAAACCTTGGACTAGAAGACCTCACAAGTACCTTCCAGTTCTGTTATTCTGTTATTTAGGAGAAGGAAGAAAAAGACATGGAAGTCGAGGTTAATCCAGATGCAGGCAGATGAATGAAAAACAAAGGATGGCCATACAAATTAATAGATGCAAATTCCAGCCTCTACTGAAGTTGTTCCTGGTGACCTCATGGACACCCTTAATGTTTTCCTCACAGTAGTACAACGCTAGTATGACATTGTCTTCTGCCTTCCTTCTAAATATAAATGACCTCTATGGGAATTGCTTGTACTATCCACTAACAAATACAAGATCATTCAGGGTCAGCAAATGATGATGATGATTTAACATGGGTTATATTTAATATTTAGGGGACTGGAGGCTGAAATAGACAAAGAACATTTGCAGGAACTGGGTATACATGAGCACACAATAGATTTAAACTTAAAGTGAACTGCTCCAATCTTGATTGTAGAAAATATGACTTCAGTAACAGTTGTTAATGCCTGGAATGCACTACCCTTGGAAGCTTGTGATCATGCAAGATTCACTTGAGAAATTGTAAGTCGTCCTTGGAGCTTTCATTCTAAGGTCTACTACCATGTGGTCTTCAGAAGAGGCAGGATAGAAAAATATCTGTGAGTTGGTCAGCATTTCTTTAGAAGCTTGCAAAGCTCAGAGGACAGCCAGTCTTCTTCCTCATGGCAATGAGGTTATTGATAAAGGAGAATATTTGTAGTTCAGGTTTGAAATGAGGGGTCCCTGGAGCTCTCTGAGCTTGGTGGTTTTCTTGCAAACACTTTATTACCCAAACTAGTTAACATCATCTAGAGAGCAAACCTCACTCCATTCTAGCACTGATGATGTTATCCGGTTTGGGTAATGAAACATTTGCAAGAAAACAACCAAGCACAGAGAGCTCCAAGGAGCCACAATCCTCCTCCTCCTCCTCCTCCTCCTCCTCCTCCTCCTCCTCCTCCTCCTCCTCCTCCTCCTCCTCCTCCTCCTCCTCCTCCTCCTCCTCCTCCTCCTCCTCCTCTTCCCCAACCCCACTCCATTCTAACACTGATGATGTTGGCCAGTTTGAATAATGAAACATCTGCAAGAAAACCACCAAGCTTAGAGAGCACCAAGAATCCCTTATTGAAGTTATCGTTTTCCCAAGGGTTGCATCAGATTGCAGGTTAATAGATTGATCAAATCTCAATCTATGTAGGTGGATCTTTTTATCTGTGGCCACAGAAACACCAGTGTTTAAGAGGCAGAGTTTACCTGCTGATTTCTCTTAGGATCCGTAACTCTGCCTCATTAGTTTTTATTTCCTCATTTTGATTCCTGGTTTTTTTTTTAATGGTGTTGCATTTTGCTCTAACGCTGTTCCATTGTATTTAATTGGATGTTATTGTATTCTTACTGCACAAATACAATACAAGGAGGCTCCTTGGACACCATTTTGAGGAAGATGGGATATAAATTGAACAAAGGAATGAAATGGAAATGATAACCACGGCCTCACTGGGTTCATAAACTTGTATCACTGCTGTGTTTGAAGCAGAAGAGTGTCTCTCTCTCTTTCTCTCTCTCTCTGTCAATTTGCATGCTGCCCTTTGATGAAGGCAATGTAATGTACATTAAAAATCCAAAAGTAGTCACACAGTTCTTCAGTGAATGTGGCTTCCCTGTTGACTTTGCTTGCAAAAGGTGATCACGTGACCCTGGGACGCTGCAACCATCATAAGTACATGCCAGTTGCCAAGCCTCTGAATTTCAATTACTTGACCATGAGGATATTTGCAAAGGTCATAAGTGTGAAAAACGTTCTTAAGTCACTTTTTTCAGTGCCGTTGTAACTTCGAATGGTTATTAAATGAACTGTTGTAAGTCAAGGACTACCTGTATTTAAGTTAATCCTGAGAATGCCAAGAGAGAGGGATAATCCAAGGTAACTTCTTGTGGCCTGACCATTAGTGATCTCCCTCTGGTTTTAATCCACCACATTCTGTCTGGACGAAACTGAAGAGGATTAGATGTGAGATTGGAAGAAGTGCCTCTGTCCTGTGCCAGTGGGGATGGAAGGATTCCCTTTTTTGTGACTGCGGTGCTGATATGCAAACTATTAAACATATTGTGCAAGATTGCCCACGATGTGTGTTACCTGGTTCCTTAGAAGATCTGCAGGAAGCCATGCCAGAGGAGATGTCCTGGAGAGCTGAATCCAGTTAGGAGGCCACTAGGAGACCACTGCCATACCCCCATAGATGTTTTGTATATAATTACGTGGATTGCGTGTCTATGTTTACTTCTCTTCCGTCATGTTTCTCATCCTTTGAGAACCTTGAGGTGCACCCGGAGGCTGCAGTTAGTCCAGAATTCAACTGCCCGAGTAGTAATGGGAGCCGCGCGTGGCTCCCACGTAACACCACTGCTCCGTAGTCTGCACTAGCTTCCTGTGGTCTTTCGGGTGCGCTTCAAGATTTTGGTTACCACCTTTAAAGCGCTCCATGGCTTAGGACCCGGGTACTTACGAGACCGCCTGCTGTTACCCTATGCCTCCCACTGACCGGTACGCTCTCACAGAGAGGGTCTCCTCAGGGTGCCGTCCGCCAAACAGTGTCGGCTGGCGGCCCCCAGGAGTAGGGCCTTCTCTGTGGGAGCATCGACGCTCTGGAATGAACTCCCCCCTGGCCTAAGTCAAGTGCCTGATCTTCGGACCTTCCGTCGTGAGCTAAAAACATACTTATTTATTCAAGCGGGACTGGCATAATAGTTGATTTTAAATTGGGGTTTTATTAATATTTTTAATATTTTAAATTTTAATTTTAATTATCAGCCGTTTTCGTAATTTTGCTATATTTTAATTCGTTTTTAACTGTATATATTCTGTATTTTATTTCTGGCTGTACACCGCCCTGAGTCCTTCGGGAGAAGGGCGGTATAAAAATTTAATAAATAAATAAATAAATCCCATACTAAATAAATAATTTGTTACCTCTGGAGTTTTTAACCACAAAAGATATAATATACGGTGTGTGTAGACTTTTAGCTGCTCTGTCAGGAGAGAATGTTTGCCCCCAGGGTGCACCATCCTTCAGGTAGTCTATCCTTCATACCCCTTGATGCTGCTGAAAATGGAATAGAAATGATGGCAGGTAAGGCTTCCTGAGAGGGTCGTTTTAAAGTTGGGAGGTTACCAGATAAAGACCCGCTCTTAAATAGCTGTCGGTCATATCTCTGCAGGGAAATGGGGTGAGGGGTCATCTGGAAGAAAGCATTCAAGGATTATCTTAGGCCAGCGGTCTCCAAACTTGGCAACTTGAAGGCTTGTGGCTGGGAAATTCTGGGAACTGAGGTCTATAAGTCTTAAAGCTGTCATTTTAAGATCCAGTCTGGGTCAGTCACTGGGACCAGAGGTTTACTTTTCCAAGCTTTTGGACTTCTGCTGGAGCCCATCCTCAGGGAACTTCTCTCTACTGGAATATGTGCATTGGGCTATTCTATGAGTCGTATTTATGTGGTGCCTTCCTATTGATTGATTGCTCTGTTGATGGCTGGTGATTGGCTGTTGTTTCCTTGTGCTGCTAAGTTCTTGGCTTCTTAGTATTTGATAGGCTGGTGGTAATTCAGCACTCCTGTTGATTGACAAGGGGCCTGTTTCCCAGGCTTCAATCATTTCCCTGGCTATCTTCGTGCCTGCATGGCCAACAATGTGTCTTAGGCTATAGGTAGGCTATAGGCAGAGTAGAGTAGAGTAGAAAATAGAAAATAATAGAAAATAGAAAATAATAGAAAATAGAACAGAACAGAATTGAACATTGGGCGCTAACAAAATGAAATTCAACAGTGAAAAAAGTAAGGTTCTATATTTAGGCAAAAAACCCAAAATGCACAGATACCGTATATATGGTACCTTGCTCAATAGTAGTGATTGTGAGAGGGATCTTGGAATCATTTAGATATGAGCCAGCAGTGTGCAGCAGCTCTAAAAAAGCCAACACAGTTCTGGGCTGCATAAACAGAGGGATAGAATCAAGATCACGTGAAGTATTAATACCACTCTATAATGCCTTGGTAAGGCCACACTTGGAATACTGCATTCAGTTTTGGTCGCCACGATGTAAAAAAGATGTTGAGACTCTAGAAAGAGTGCAGAGAAGAGCAACAAAGATGATGAGGGGACTGGAGGCTAAAACATATGAAGAATGGTTGCAGGAACTTGGTATGTCTAGTTTAATGAAAAGAAGGACTAGGGGAGACATGATAGCAGTGTTCCAATATCTCAGGGGTTGCCACAAAGAAGAGGGAGTCAAACTATTCTCCAAAGCACCTGAGGGTAGAACAAGAAGCAATGGGTGGAAACTAATCAAGGAGAGAAGCAACTTAGAACTAAGGAGAAATTTCCTGACAGTTAGAACAATTAATAAGTGGAACGACTTGCCTGCAGAAGTTGTGAATGCTCCAACACTGGAAATTTTTAAGAAAATGTTGGATAACCATCTGTCTGAGATGGTGTAGGGTTTCCTGCCTGGGCAGGGGGTTGGACTAGAAGGCCTCCAAGGTCCCTTCCAACTCTGTTGTTATTAGAATTAGAACAGAATAGAATAGAATATAGAAGAATATAAAATATAGACTAGAACAGAACAGAACAGAATAACTTTATTGTCATTTGAATTTACATTAATTGGCATACATTAAAATGAAATTTCATTGCATGGAGCTCTCAAAGGGTCACCACCTCCAATATACACCACATAACCATGACAGAATAAATAAATAAATAAATACAAAATTATGCATATATCCATATATATTATGTAAGAACACAGAAGACAATATGTTGTTTCAGATATGGTGATTTTAATTTTTATTAGCTAAAGGGAAGAATGACCATAAAATATTAGGGGATAGAGAACATTTAGTGTGGATAATAAGACCCAGTGTAATGGTGAGAACTGGCTCCATAACTCAAAAGAGAAATAGGTAGGGTGGCCTGTGTGGTTCAAACTGCAAGAAAAATCTACAAAACACAGAAACGATGATCAGAGAGGCAGACATTGGAAAAAAAGCTATTAAAAAGTCACACTTCTTCATTTTTGATTCAGGTCACACATATTGAAAGTGGATGTGGGAGGCAGACATTTCAGGAGTTTAATTTCTGTTCTTTCTTGCGTGTGATGGAATACTTCCTTAACTCTGTTTTTTTTTAAAAAAAAACTGAATTAAAATTGCTAATGAGTTTTACTTTGTGCTATGAAATAACGAAATAGAAATAGTTCAGTGTTGGCAAACTGTCTCCTTTCTGACCTGAGAGCTCCTGAAGTTTAAGGGTTACACTTAAATATGAGGTTGCTTCTTCTGCAAATGATGGATAAAAGTTTTAAAGGACCTTTTTTTAAAAAAAAAAAATCCAGAAGATACAAAGTTGATATGAAGAGACAAAGAGAGACTGTGGGACAGGCTTTAATTCTCTGCAGGAAAAAAATGGGCTAAAATACAAGTTAATTCAGAACTAATTCACTTCAACCAAGGCACCTATCTTCCATCGTCATTACAGTTGAACTTCATACAACCTTTGTATCTTCTGAATTAAAAAAATAATGATGAAAGTTGGTATTTCCAATAGAACATCCAGAAAAAACAGAGTTTCAGTGAAAGCAAAAAAGGTTTTCAAATACGCGATGAAACGAAGGATAATCCAAGTTAATGTTTCCCAAACATTGATCTTATGATCAAGCCTGCATATATGCATGTAGAGGTATACACCCAAGGTAAAACTATCCAATTCTTTCCAGAACTGGTGGTACGTAAAATCTATAACACTCATCTTAGGAAGTGCAGAAAACAGAAATACATTTTCTTTAAACTATATGTACCTTTTGGGTTCTTTTTAGAAAAAAAAAAACTTGAGACAGTTATCCAAGTTTGCACAGAGTGTGATAGATAGCTATACATTCTGTAGTGGCATTTAATTTGTTGTTTCTGATCCAGTCCTGTACATGGCTGTTTAATTTGTATTTTATTTATTTAATGTAATATAAAGCACCGAAGGCAGGACAAGAAGCAATGGATGGAAACTTATGAATGAGAAATCTAACCTAGAACTAAAGAGAAATTTCCTGACGCTGAGAACAATCAATCAGTGGAACGACTTGCCTCCAGAGTTTGTGGGTGCCCCATCACTGGAGGTTTTGAAGAAGAGATTGGACAACCATTTGTCCAGGATGGGATAAAGTCTATTGCTTGAGCAGGAGGTTGGACTAGATGACCTCCAAGGGCCCTCACAAGTCTGTATTCTGTATCTTGACTGAAGTTAAGATTGGGATAAAACTCAGGGTTGGAGCAGTAAGCTTGGTTTCCCTTCCAAGGCCTTTGGTCGCACCCGTTATATTGTTCCTAATTCTGTTTACTCCTAACTTACACTGATTCCGAAGACCAAGGTCCTTGTGTGAACAGTTGGGTTAAACCCAGTATCTAGGCAATTTGGGGGAAGGAAATTGCGTAGCTCTGTGAAAGACTTTGCACAACTGAAGAGCACTGTGGCAAATTGGTTAAATTCTATTCATTATCTATTTCTCTGCTTCTTTCTGTTGCCTGCCTAGCAAAATTCTGAACTACTTCTCCCAAGTTTTTTTTATTTTTAAAGGAGATTTATTTAAGCTCTGGACTATTCCAGGGGAATGCAAAGTGACAGGAAGACGCAGCTAGATGTGCCTCTATTTGCTCCTAAGGCTCTGTTACTCAGAGTATGATCAGGAAATTTTCTTGATCCCCAGAATAAAAAAATTGCTTTGATCAGAAATGTGCCAGGCACCATTAGGAGGTTCGGGATTTCTTTCATAAGGATTAATCTCAGGAGCTGATAAAGGCACCCTGGGTATTTCAGGCAAAACTCAGCTCCTGGGTCCACCTGAAGCACTGTCAAATTAATATATAGCTAGTAGCTGTGTATTTTCATCTACCCTGCCTACTCTGTGATTTTCTGAAATTGGTACTAATGATTTACACTGTAATTTGTGTAGGTTTGTAGAGTGAAAGTGAGCAATGTTTGAGGAATCTGAAACAGATTCTTGGAGATTTCTAAGGCCGTGTGTTTCACCATTAACCATTTCCAAGATTGCTCAAGGGTGCCCCCGTCAATTCTTTGGATCCTCCAAAGGTGCTTTTTCAAGAGGCACTGGACTTTCTGGTTTTTCTTTGAAGGCATTTCACTTCTCATCCAAGAAGCTTCTTCAATTCTGGAGAACGTCTTCAAGGAAAACTTCTTCAAGGAAAGACAAAGGAAGTCCAGAGCTGAAGAAACTTTTTGGATGAGAAGTGAAACATCTTCAAAGAAAACCAAAAAGTCCTGTTGCCTCTTACACCCATGTCCTGGATGACTGAGAATCTCAATAGACATTAAGAATAGAATAGAATAGAATAGAATAGAATAGAATAGAATAGAATAGAATAGAATATTTATTTATTTATTTATTTATTTATTTATTTATTTATTTATTTATTTATTTATTTATTTATTTATTTATTTTGTCATAACAATATATGTAGGTATCATACAAAAAGATTATATAATATATAAACACATATATGAGTAAATATAAGGAGGTATAAGCATATATATATATAGGAAGAAGAAAAGAAAACAAACAAACAATAGGACAGGAACGGTAGGCACATTTGTACGCTTATGCACACCCCTTATGGTCCTCTTAGGAATGGGGTGAGGTCAATAGTAGAGAGTTTTTGGTTAAAGCTTTTAGGATTATGGGAAGAGACCACAGAGTCAGGTAAAGTATTCCAAGCACTGATGATTCTGTTACAGAAGTCATATTTTCTGCAATCTAGATTAAAGCGGTTGACATTAAGTTTAAATCTATTGGTTGCTCTAATATTATTGCAATTGAAGCTGAAGTAGTCTTTGACAGGAAGGACATTACAATAGATGATTCTGTGAGTTAAACTTAGATCTTGTCGAAGGCGACGGAGTTCTAAGTTTTCTAAGCCTAGGATTTCAAGTCTGGTGGGGTAAGGTATTTTGTTGTTTTCAGAGGAATGGAGAACTCTTCTTGTAAAATATTTCTGGACACGTTCAATTGTATTGATGTCAGAGATGTGATGAGGGTTCCAAACAGGTGAGCTGTATTCTAGAATTGGTCTAGCAAATGTTTTATATGCTCTGGTTAGTAGTGTAGTGTTTTTGGAAAAGAAGCTACGCAAGATTAGGTTTACAACTCTTAGAGCTTTTTTTGCTATGTAGTTGCAGTGGGCTTTGGCACTTAGATCATTTGACATGAAAACTCCAAGGTCTTTAACGGGAATGGGGTCATCTGTAAGGTAATGTCCATCTAGTATGTACTTAGTGTTTGGGTTCTCTTTTCCTATATGTAAGACTGAGCATTTGCTGGTTGAGATTTGGAGTTGCCAAGTTTTAGACCAAGCGGTTAGATGATCAAGGTCTTTTTGAATGATAGATGTATTGTCTGTGGTGTTAAATAGTTTGACATCGTCAGCAAAGAGAACACAATTACTTGAGATATGGTCACAAAGATCATTAATGTATAGTATGAAGAGTGTTGGTCCAAGGATGCTGCCTTGAGGGATGCCACTCTTGACAGGAACAGGATTTGATAGAGCATTGCCAATTTTGACCACTTGTTGTCTGTTAGACAGAAAAGCAGATATCCATTTGTGAAGGGGTCCTGAGATGCCATAGGATTTTAGTTTTAGGAGAAGTTTATCGTGTACTACTGAGTCAAAAGCTTTGCAGAAGTCTATGTAGATTGCATCTATTGTTTTGCCTTGATCAAGATTTGTAGTCCATATGTTTTTACAGTGGAGAAGTTGTAAGTTACATGATAATTTTTTCCTGAAACCAAATTGTTTATTGGAGAGTAGGTTGTTAGTTTCTAAGTGTGAGGTAATGGATTGGTTGATGATTGATTCCATGACTTTGCAGGTGACGCAGCACAAGGAGATCGGTCTGTAATTTCCGACTAAGCTGGGGTCTTCTTTTTTGAAGATAGGGATGACTGTGGCTAGTGACCAAAGTTTGGGAAGGGAACTGGTAGTGAAGGCTTTATCAAAGATAATGCTTAGGGGTTCTGCTATATTAATGGAAAGTTTTTTTAAGAAGTATGCACATAGTCCATCGGGTCCAATAGATAGTGATGGTTTTAAGTTATGAAGAGCTTTTCCAACGTTATCTTCTGTGAAATCTATATGAGTTAAGTCATCATAATCATTGCTGGTACGTTTGTGGAATGTCGGATGTGTGTTATTGGAGTTAACAAAAACTGAGCCAAACAAAATGTTGAAGAGGTTTGTTTTAACTGTTTCATCATTGCATTCTTTGTTGTTAGAATCTTTTAGTGGTGGGATGGATCTTGAGTCTTTAAGTTTATTGTTAACAAAATTATAAAAGGCACGATTGGAATTTGTGTGCAGAAGGTTCTCTTCTTGCTTGGTGTGGTAATTTGTGCATTCAGTTTTTATTTGGTTGCATATATTTCTGTAGCGGATTTTGAAATTTGCAACATAGCCTTTTTTGTTTCTTTTCCAGAGGGATTTTTTTTTGATTGAAGCTTTTTTATTGATATGGGTAGTTTGCTTTTCCTGATCATGCTAGTCATTTGTGGTACATATAGTTTAATGACTCTATTGATTTCAAGTAGGAAGACTCTATAGTGGTCTTCAGCGGTTATGCAGGTTGCAAACAGATTTTGCCAGTCCAGAAATGAATGATCGTTGTTTATAAGGTCGTAATTGGCTTTTTTGAAGTTGTAGTTGGGAATACTATTGTTATGACGATTTAAGTATGGACGTATATTGAGACGAAAATCAATCATGCAGTGGTCACTGTTGGAAAAAGGTTCTTTAATTTGTAGTCCATAAATTGAATTTGGGTTGTTGCAGAAGATGAGATCAAGGCAGTTGTTGAGTCTTGTATTGTTGGTTACAAGTTGTTCGAGACCTAGGTTTGTAACAGCGTTGTATAGTGTAGTATGGATTGGGTCAGTTGCACATTCATTAGTTATCCAGTTAATGAGAGGTAGATTTAGGTCACCCAGGAAGATGAGAGGATATGGGCAAGAGGTAGCCCATGTTAGCATTGAGGTTAGCATATTTGCATGGGTAATGTCATAGTCAGGGGCTCTGTAGCATAGTAAGAATCGAAGAGTAGTGTTAAGGGATAGGTCGCATACAATAGTTTCAGGAAGAGAAAGTTTATGTGCTACTTGGATATTTTTTAGATTCAGTGACTTTTTGTAAAAGATAGCCACTCCACCACCTCTTCAGTTTTCACGATCTGATCGATAGATTTGATATTCTTTGTTTGAGATAATGGAGTCAGGAAGGGATGAATTCAGCCATGTTTCACAAACAAAAATGATATCAAATGTGCCACTGTTTAACAAGAGGATAAATTCAAGTAATTTGTTAACAATGCTTCTTGCATTTATCAATTTGCATTTGAGATCTGTAGTGATTGGTGTTGAAGAGGTAAGGGGTGTGTATACCTAGTTTTGGATGTTAGTAGATTGGGGGTTGTGTACAACAGATGGTTGGATAGATGGTTGGATGGTAGTTTGGCTGTTTGGATGGATGGCTGTTTGGATGGCTGTTTGGATGGTTGGTTGGATGACTGTTTGGATGGCTGGTAAGATGGTTGGTTGAATGGATGGTAGGATAATGGGTACTTGATTTACTGTTGGGATAGAATAGAATAGAATAGAATTTTTATTGGCCAAGTGTGATTGGACACACAAGGAATTTGTCTTGGTGCATATGCTCTCAGTGTACATAAAAGAAAAGATACCTTCATCAAGGTACAACATTTACAACACAAATGATGGTTGTAGGGTACAATTTAACACTTAATGATACAACACTTAATGATAATTATAAGGTACAAATAAGCAATCAGAAACAATCAATATCAATATAAGTCATAAGGATCAGCAGCAACAAAGTTACAGTCATACAGTCATAAGTGGGAAGAGATTGGTGATGGGAATGATGAGAAGATTAATAGTAGTGCAGGTTTAGTAAATAGTTTGAAAATGTTAAGGGAATTATTTGTTTAGCAGAGTGATGGCCTTTGGGAAAAAACTGTTCTTATGTCTAGTTGTTCTGATGTGCAGTGCTCTATAGTGTCGTTTTGAGGGTAGGAGTTGAAACAGTTTATGTCCAGGATGTGAGGGATCTGTAAATATTTTCATGGCCCTCTTCTTGATTCGTGCAGTATACAGGTCCTCAATGGAAGGCAGGTTGGTAGTAATTATTTTTCTGCAGTTCTAATTATCCTCTGAAGTCTGTGTCTGTCTTGTTGGGTTGCAGAACCAAACCAAGCAGTTATAGAGATGCAAACAACAGACTCAATAATTCCTCTGTAGAACTGGATCAGCAGCTCCTTGGGCAGTTTGAGCTTTCTGAGTTAGCACAGAAAGAACATTCTTTGTTGTCCTTTTTGATGATATTTTTGATGTTAGCTGTCCATTTTAGATCTTGTGATATGATAGAACCTAGAAATCTAAAGGTTTCTATTGTTGATACTGTGTTGTCTAGTATTGTGAGAAGTGGAAGTATAGAAGGTTGTCTTCTAAAGTCTACCACCATTTCTACGGTTTTGAGTGTGTTCAGTTCCAGATTGTTTTGGTCGCACCACAAGGCTAGTCGTTCGACCTCTTGTCTATATGCGGATTCGTCATTGTCTCGAATGAGACCAATCACTGTTGTGTCATCTGCGAACTTCAGTAGCTTGACAGATGGATCGTTGGAGATGCAGTCATTGGTATACAGAGAGAAGAGAAGTGGGGAGAGCACACAGCCTTGGGGGGGCCCTGTGCTAATTGTACAGGTATTTGATGTGATCTTGCTTAGCTTCACCTGCTGTTTCCTGTTTGTTAGGAAGCTTGTGATCCACTTACAAGTCTGTTCAGGTACCTGTAGCTGGTTTAGCTTAGTTAGAAGAGTGTCTGGAATGATGGTGTTGAATGCTGAACTAAAGTCTACAAAGAGGACCCTTGCATAGGCCTTTGGAGACTCAAGATGTTGTAGGATGTAATGCAGAGCCATATTAACAGCATCATCTGTTGGTCTATTTGCTCGGTATGCAAATTGCAAGGGGTCTAACAGCAGATCCGTGATGGTTTTCAAATAGGATAGCACTAGCCTTTCAAGGGTTTTCATGACTACAGATGTTAAAGCAACTGGTCTATAGTCATTCAGTTCCTTGATGATAGGCTTCTTCGGCACTGGGATGATGGTAGAGCATTTGAAGCAAGAAGGAACATAGCACATCTCTAGTGATTTATTGAAAATATAGGTGAAGATGGGGGCTAATTGGTCAGCACAGACTTTTAAGCAAGAAGGAGTTATCTTGTCTGGGCCTGGAGCTTTTCCTGGCTTTTGTCTGTGAAATAGGTCCTGCACTTCCTTTTCTGTGATCACTAGGGGTTGTGAACCCAATGGGATAGGGTCAATTGTAGGAGGCTTTGCTGTTGTTGGTGTGTCTGAGATGGGGGTTATGGAGATAGGTGGCTGTAGTTTCCTTTCAAACCTGCAGTAAAACTCATTCAGGTCATCTGCCAGTTGTTGATTTCCTTCAGCCTGGGAAGGAGGTTTGCCATAGCCGGTGATATTTTTAAGAGTTTTCCACATTTGCTGGTTCATTTGTTGAGAACTCATTCTTTAGCTTTTCAGAGTAGCTTCTTTTTGCTGCTCTGATCTCCCTTGTTAGTACATTTCTGGCCTGATTGTACAGCATTTTATCACCTTTTCTGTAGGCTTCCTTTTTGGAATGTCGTAGCTGCTTAAGTTTAGGTGTGAACCAGGGTTTGTTGTTACTATATATTCGCAAGTTCCTTGTAGGTACACATAGGTCTTCACAGCTGGATCCTCATGTAGTTCATGGTCTTGTTGAAACTTCTGGACCCAGCAGAATCAGGTAAATATCTTACAATCAGTAATTCAGAAGAACTCATGAAAATAAAACTATTCTTTACCTCCAACAGAAGAGATCATTTGTTCACAGGGAGAAAACTCAAGTGCAAAAAGTCTCCTTGTCAATGGAGATTCTCGGTCATTTAGGCCATGGTTGTTCCCCAAAGGTGCTTTTTCAAGAGGCAACTGGACTTCTTTGTTTTTTCCTTGAAGGCGTTTTGTTTCTCATCCAAGAAGCTTCTTTAATTCTGGAGAATGTCTTCAAGGAAAATGTCTTCAAGAAAAGACCAAGGAAGTCTAGATACCTCTGGAAAACACATCTTTGGAAAAAGGTCTCTTTCTAAACAAAGAAATAAGCTTTAGATTCATTTCTCTGTTTGAAATTTACAGTGTGCCAAATCACATTTTCTTTCTAGAGTTATAATTAATTAAGAATTCCAATATGAAGTTGTGAACCATCAAGGAAGTTGGACTTCGACCACTGGGATAGTGGTTTGTTTTCACTTCAGACCAGAAGAGCCTCATAGGGTGGTTGTTGAGGGGAGACCCACATTTAAGTCTTTTCAACCTCTAGAAGGAGGAGGAGGTTAGGTGAGTTCAGGAAAAAAAAAAGGGAGGACAGAGCATTGAAAAAGAAAAAAGGAAAAAAATGACATTGAGTCCAACATTTATTTTATTTATTTTTCAACTCGATGTCACATCAGGGATCACCTCACCCCTCCCCTCCCAGCTTCTCCTCGCCTGCCCACCTGCCCACCTGGGCTCCTTAGGGCCCCAACAGGAAGCAGTTGTTGGAGCTAAGCAGCCACCATGAGAAAGAGTTGGCAAAACAGCTCAGTTCAAATTGGATCTGACTGAGAAGGAGGCTCAGCAGAAGCACCTCACTGAGGACTAGGAGCATAGGCTTTCCAAGCAGAGGGAAGACCTGTGGGAGTGCAAGGCCAGGTACTGGCACCGGGAGGCTCAGGGGGCCATGATTCAGTCCCACTGGAACAAGGCCCTCTGGCTCTTTGCCACCAGCGGCACTTCCCTCCAGCCTTTGGCCAAAGCCCTGCACCAGGAGGCCAAAGCAGACCCCCAAGTTGGAATTTCTGCCCCCCTTTGACCCGTACAAAAAGATCCCGAAGGGGAAGACTCTCTGCAGCAACACAAATGTTCATTGCATGTATCTGTCCCAGGGGTCGTAGTTTGAGGACCCCTGATTTAGTGCAATACAAAAAATGTAAATAATTTTTCTGTGCACCACCAAAATTTTCTTGTGGACCACCAGTGGTCCATGGACCACCAGTTGGTGACTGCTGTTCTAGACAGCAGTGTTGGTGTGGGTCCAGGGTGTGCATGTCTCCCACCGGTGCTTTTCCGAAAGGCAATGGGGCTTTCTTGTTTTTCCTTGAAGACATTTCACTTCTCATCTAAGAAATGAAGAAGCTTCTTGGATGAGAAGTGAAAGATTTTCAAGGAAAAAAAAATCAAGAATGTCCAGTTGCCTCTTGAAAAACCATCTTTAAGATTTGCACCTTGGAGGTTCCATCATTGCAGCAGAAACTTTTTGTATGCACGTTCAAGGCTTTCATTGTGTTCAGATGGCTTACGTGTTAAGGGGGGGGGGGATCACTAAATCATGGGGAAATTTTGCAAGTAAAATGTGCATTATACTGGAATCCCACTCAGACCTATTTGCATGAAGACCAACCCTATTCATAGCTCATCTGGCCACTAGTTGGGACTGAGGGCAGTTGTACTCCAAAAGATTTGGAGAGTCACAGGTCCTCTCTCCATGCCTCCATAGATGGATCACATAGAATCATAGGACTGGAAGGGACCGTGGAGGTCTTCTAGACCAACCCCCTCTCCAAGGCAGGAATCCTTACACCAGGACCGATACATTGGCAGCTGTTACGTTATTTTATTCTGGATTACAATGAATGCATTTATCACATATTCTCTAATACCTGCTAGCAAGGCCACCCCGTGGTTTACAAGGAAACGCAAAACCACAATTAGGGCTTGTGAAAACAATTAAACATAACCACGAAAGACAGTTTGAAGGGTTCTAGCATATGAAATCAACTTTTAGATATCTGTCTTCTTTTTTAATTTCTTTTTTTAAAAAAAGCAGCAAAAAGGACTGAAAGTCCATCTCCAGATGGGAAAAGACCACTAAAATATTGAAATTGCGTCTCAACTCGTTTGATCTTTGCATTTTGGCTCCATCTGCAATTGCGCACTGGAACAGATGGCGGAGGGTTTGTTGAAAGCCGTGCATCCATTTCGATTGTGTAGCTGCCCCGTGATTGTTCACTAATACGAGGCGTTTTGACACTTGGGGTAAAAAAATGAACCCTCAAAATATCCTTTCAGAAACAACTTTGCTGCCTGAGAGATTTCCTGCGAGGGACATTGTTGCTGCCGTCTATTTTTCAAAGCCATGTCTGATTCTATTTGAGATAGTTTAAAATCAATATTGATGATAATTAAATGCCGCAGCTTAAGAATGGAGAATTGATTTCTTCCCCCACCCAAAAAAGATTTCAATAAGGGCAGAAAGAAAGAGAAAGCAAGGATTTGTTTATAGCTTACAAATGTATCTGTCAGGAGATAATAGTTTTTCATAAGAAAAATAGCAGTCATGAGCAGTCGGCTAAAATCTAGAGTGGCAGCTCCCAAAATATTTAGCTAATAAAATCACCACTGCTTGCTTTTAGACTTTTTTATTTTCTTAGAAAAAATAGATTTGTTAGTTTTCACACTTAAACCAGAAATAAAACTCTCCTGAAACCTAGTTCATACCCTTCATCAGTTGTTTGGCGCTGGAGATGGTGAAAAATTACGTCCTTTCCTTTTTGTATATTCCCTGCAACACCTCGATTAGCTATCCTTTTTCCTTGCCATTCCTGATTTCTCTTAAAAAATCTATTACTCTTCACGGATTGGTCATTCCTTGCAAAATGAGGCCACACCTGGATAACTGCACCTAATTCTGGTCACCACGATGCAGAAAAGATACAAAAACAGCGTTCCAATATCTCAGGGGCTGCCACAAAGAAGAGGGAGTCAAACTATTCTCCAAAGCACCTGAGGGTAGAACAAGAAGCAATGGGTGGAAACTAGTCAAGGAGAGATCCAACACAGAAATAAGGAGGAATTTCCTGACAGTTAGAACAATCAATAAGTGGAACAACTTGCCTGCAGAAGTTATGGGTGCTTCCATCACTGGAGGCTCGCTTTTAGAAGAGACTGGAGAGTCACTTGTCTGGAATGGTATAGGGTGTCCTGCTTGAGCAGGGGGTTGGACTGGAAGACCTCCAAGGTCCCTTACAATTCTGTTAGAAGATGTTGAGACGCAAAAAGAGTGCAGAGAAGCACAACAAAGATGATGTACACCTACACTGTACAATGAATGGTTGAGGGAGCCACGTGTCTAGCCTATCGAAGGATTGGTGGGACATGATAACAACCTTCCAATATTTGTAGGGCTTTCACAGAGAAGATGGAATCAACCTATTCCTCAAAATATCTGAGGGCAGGACAAGAAGCAATGGGTGGAAAATCATTAAAGAAAGATCCAATCTAGATTTAAAGAGAAATTCCCTTACAGCGAGAACAATTAATCAGTAGAATACTTGCTTTCCAGAGTTGTGGTTGCTCCAACCATTTAACCGGGATGGTATATGCCTTGAGCAAGGGGTTGGACTAGAAGACCTCTAAGGTCCCTTCCAGCCCTATAATTCTATGTTCTCTGTTTAAATATAATTGTTCCAGCTGCTGCTTGTTCCAATAGCTCTACAGGGCAAGCCACTAATATGTAAGAATAAGAGGAAAGCCCAGTCCCCTTCTGGCATGGATGAGGTTACCTAGTTTGGTGATAAAATGTCTGCAAGAGAACAGCCATGCTCAGAGTGTACCAAGGACCCCACAATAGCTATTCACGTTGGCTGTAATTCAGAGTAGGAAGGTGTCTTCATTTACAATGAATGAATTTTACTTAATTGGTTAATTTATCTGCTGAAGAGGAAAAATACCTTTTTTGGGAGGGAGGGAGGGACATTTGCAACAATTCTACACTCTTATGATGAAAAGTATGCAGGCGTGTGAAAAATTGCTCAGAAAATCTTCAAGACAAATGATGAATTGTCGTCTAGGAGCTAAGACGTGAGGAGCTAAGAACGTGAACATGTTTATTTATAATTTGATGGTTATGTCTGGGCTAAAACAAAGGCAGAAGAACAGGAGATTCCGGCAGGTTATCCTGTTATCAGTCTGAAGTAAGAACCCATTGAGATCCATCTGTTTATGCAGGGACAGCAATACTGTTTAATATAATCCACCTCTTGCAATATTATTGTGTTATATGGAACTTTGTTTATTTCACCAGCAAATGTACAGTGCAGAACAAAACCCCACCCTCAACTGGACATGGGGTCCAATTAATAGTAGGGTAATACAGATTCAAAATCAGTCCTTTTGCTTCCCGTCCAGTTGTTGTGCAAATCTCCAAAGAACCTGGGCTGTTTAAAGAATTTAGTTACAAAATAGTGCTGGACGGGACCTTGGAGGTCTTCTAGTTCAACCCCCTGCTTGAGCAGGAGACCCTCGACCATTGCAGAGAAAAAGCTGTCCAATTTCTTCTTAAAAGCCTCTAGTGATGTGGCATTCACAACTTCTGGAGGTAAGCTGTTCCACTGGTTAATTGTTCTCACTATTAGAAAGTTTCTCTTTATTTCTCAGTTGCTTCTCTCTTTGATTAGTTTCCATCCATTGCTTCTTGTCCTGCCTTTGGGTGCTTTAGAGAATAGGTTGGCCCACTCCTCTCAGTGGCAACCCCTCAAATATTGGAATTCTGTCATCATGTCACCCCCTAGTCCTTCTTTTCACCAGACTTCTTCACCTTCTTCACTCCTCTGAAAACAACAAAATACCTTATCCCACCAGACTTGAAATCCCAGGCTTAGAAAACTTAGAACTCCGTCGCCTTCGACAATACCTAAGTTTAACTCATAGAATCATCTATTGCAATGTCCTTCCTGTTAAAGACTACTTCAGCTTCAATCGCAATAATACAAGAGCAACCAATAGATTTAAACTTAATGTTAACGGCTTTAATCTAGATTGCAAAAATTATGACTTCTGTAACAGAATACTCAGTGCTTGGAACACTTTACCTGACTCTGTGGTCTCTTCCCATAATCCCAAAAGCTTTAACCAAAAACTTTCTACTATTGACCTCACCCCATTCCTAAGAGGACCATAAGGGGCGTGCATAAGCGCACAAACGTGCCTACCGTTCCTGTCCTATTGTTTTTCATATATATATATATATATATATATATATATATATATATATATATATATATATGTAGATCTTTGGTTATTCGGGTTTTCTCCCGCGTAAAATTGGAAGTGTCTTGGCGACGTTTCGACGAAGTCTCATTCGTCATCTTCAGGCTTCAGCTTCGTGCTTCTGGGAAGACCAAAGACCTACATACAAACACCCGCGAAAACCTCAGAAAACAAATATATATATATATATATATATATATGCTTATACTTCCTTATATTTCCTCATATATATGTTTATATACTATATAATCTTTTTGTGTGATGCTTATATATATTGTTGTGACAAATAAATAAAAATAAAAAATAAAAAAAATAGACTAGACATCCCCAATTCCTGCAACTGTTCTTTATATGTTTTAGTCTCCAGTCCCCTTATCATCTTTCTTGCTCTTCTCCACATGCTTTCCAAAGTCTCAACATCTTTTTTATATTGTGGCAACCAAAATTCGATGCAGTATTCCAAGAGTGGCCTTACCAAGGCCTGAAAAATTGGTATTAAAACTTCACTTTCACATCACAAAAGCTGTAACTTTCAGTTGAGAATTTTGGGCGGCCGTTTGTTTTTGCTTCTAACAGAACCAAGAGGGCAGAAGAGCAACAACCATCCTGGCCCTTTGGGGGACGATCAAGTGGATTTCCTGCCAGCACTTTTTTAGCAGAGAAAAAAAAAAAAAAGGGGGGGGGGAGAAGGTAATCAGAAAATGGGTTGATTGTATAAGGTAGAGAGAAACCTCATGTGGCAAATCAAACTATGGAGTGACAGGAGTAAGAGGCGGTTCCGGATAGCCCTGTAAATGTCTCGGTGCTTCATGATGAGGGACTGAATGAATAAAAAAGAAATGGTCCCAACATTCACATCATAGTTCGTGACAAGCCATTATGTAGCTTTAGGAGAGCTCTGGACGATTCCGGTATCGTGAGAGAGTGTGCGGTAACTGTTCTTCTATCCCCTCGTCTGGCTTAGCCTGTGATTAATTGTCTTGGAAACCAAAGAGATTATTCTTTCTTCCTGATCTTTGTGCGTTTTATCTCCTTTATTTGCTGGATTCCTTCTGTTTTTTTTTGTTTTTTTTTTGTTTTCATTTATACCCCGCCCTTCTCCGAAGACTCGGGGCGGCTTACAGTGTATAAGGCAATAGTCTCATTCTATTTGTATATTTTTACAAAGTCAACTTATTGCCCCCCCAACAATCTGGGTCCTCATTTTACCTACCTTATAAAGGATGGAAGGCTGAGTCAACCTCGGGCCGGGCTTGAACCTGCAGTAATTGCAGGCTGCTGTGTTCTAATAACAGGCTCTAACAGCCTGAGCTATTACGGCCCATAGACGGTTCCACAACTAGTTGTAGGCTATGATTAGGGGAGTTACGGAGGGAGCAGCCCTGAAATGGTCTGCCTGAATTTCTCAGGGATCAAACCTGGGAGAAACTGAGTCAGATGGGGAACCACCGGGGAAGTTGACAGCTGGGAAGCTGAAAAAGTCATGCAAAAGAGCAGCACAAACGGCTTCTGTTGCCAGGGACATTTCACAAATGTGTTTATCAAGGAGACTTCCCTCCACCTTTTTTTTTTAAAAAATGTTATACTTCCATTGATCTACCGTCCATACTTAATGTCTCCTTCGTCTCTTTTGGCCACTTACAAAAGTGGTCGCTTACAAAAAAGGTACTGAGACTTTTGAAAAGGTGCAGAGAAGAGCAACTAGGATGACAAGGGAGGCCTGAAGACAAAAACATATGAAGAACGGTTGCAGGAACTGGGTCTGGCCAGTCTAGAGAAAAGAAGGAGGAGAGGGGACATGAGAGCAGGTATTCCGGTATTTGAGGGGCTGCCACACAGAAGAGGGGGGTCGACCTATTCTCCAAAGCAGAAGAAGGCAGGAGAAGGAGCGATGGATGGAGAGTCCCTTCCAACTTTGTTATTCTATGTTCTACATTTTGCACAGAATTGTAAACTTAAAGGTGGTTCACAACAGACCTTTTGCAAATGTAATGGTTCTATTTTGCTCCTCTCAATTTCTCTGTTTGCAGTAGCTGTCAAAGTAGGAATTAATTCTCAGCGCAGCCAAACATTCCTACTTAAAGGGGATCTGTTTAATATTTTGCCTTTTTGACCTATCCCTTTGCTGATGCCCCTACGGGCTCCCAGCATGGGCCGCTTCCTGGCCTTCTATCTACTCGGCATTCATCTGAACTGACACAGGGAGGGCGAGAAAAGACCAGGAAGAGCAGCTGAGCGCTTCCTAGAGGTAGCTGCCTGCTGAGCTGACAGGACTTTTTAACATTGAGCTTGGCAGATCTCAAAAACCAAAAGGATTTGTGGCTTTTCCATAAGAGAGGAGAGGAGAGGAGAGGAGAGGAGAGAGGAGCCACCAGCGTCTTCTCAACCTCTTCACAAAGAGGCCTCAGGGCCAACATCCTAGGTGTCAAGGTAATAATGCAATGTGACATTTGCTGAAAACCCAGGTTTTCCTCCCAATGAGTTTCAGAGTTTGCATCGCAAAGTCATCGTTCCTGTTTGGAAAGCAAGAGAGGAAGAATTTGCATGGGGCAGGTAAAAACAAATTACAATTAAATGCCATAGAAAGTCACAGAATAGATTTTAAGGTTATTTACAAAGGCTTCCTTCCTTCCTTCCTTCCTTCCTTCCTTCCTTCCTTCCTTCCTTCCTTCCTTCCTTCCTTCCTTCCCTTCTTCCCTTCTTTCTTTCCTTCCTTCCTTCTTTCTTTCTCTCTCTCTCTCTCTCTCTCTCTCTTTCTTAAATACCCCTTCTCAAATGCTCACTGAAAGTTAATCATAGAGTAATGCAGAGTAAATCAGGGCGCCATGAATGATTCCTTTGGGTTTTTCTTATTTTAATAAGAATTAAGGTGGAAAAGGGACGATGAAAGGCTTAAAGCCCAATACAGGTAGTCCTCGACTCACAACAGTTCATTTAGTGGCCGTTTGAAGTTACAATGGCACTGAAAAAAGTGACCTGTGTCCGTTTTTCACAGTTGCAACTCTTGCAGCATTCCCATGGTCATGTGATCACAATTGGCAACTGGCTCATTTTTATGACGGTCGCAATGCCTCGGGGTCATGTGATCACCTTTGGAAAAACTCTGACAAGCAAAGCCAGTGGGGAAGTCAGAGTCACTTAATAAACATGTTACTAACTTAACAATTGCAGTGACTCTCTTTACAACTGTGGCACACTAGGTCATAAAGTGGGCCAAACTGACTTAACAAGTGAAGTTCTAGGACCACTTTACAAAGCCTTGGTAAGTCCACACCTGGAATATTGCACCCAATTCTGGTCAGCACAACACCAAAAAAGATTCAGAAAGAATGCAGAAAAGAGCAGCGAAGAGGATTGAAGGCCTGGAGGCTGAAACACATAAAGAACGGAATTAAGGACTAAGGAGCGACATGATAGCCATGTTCCAATATTTGAGGGACTGCCTCAAGGAAAAGAGGGTCAACCTATTGTCCAAAGCACTTGAGGGCAGGACAAGAAACAATGGAAACTAATCAAAGAGACAAGTAACTTAGAACAGTGAAAACAATGAACCAATGGAACGACTTTCTTCCAGAAGTTGCGGGTGCTCCATCACTGCAGGCTTTTAAAAAGAGACGGGACAACCATTTGTCTGAAATGGTTGAGGGTCTCCTGCTTGAGCAGGGGGTTGAACTAGAAGACCTCCAAGGTCCCTTCCAACTCTGTTAGTCTGTGTTCTCACTTGGCAATGGAAATTTTGGGCTCAATTGTGGTTGTAAACTACCTGTAGACATTCTAAAACCTAAAAACTCATCTCAAATTCTTTAGCATTGAGCTATTTCCTTTTGAAAAGTTTACTGACTGGCGTAATTTTCACTTGCATTCCTTGTCTTGTCACAATGAAAAGGCAGAGTGGCCAATCTGCAGAACGAATCATCTCACAAATGCACACAGGACCCTCTAGATCCATGAGGATTTTGCTGTGACAAGCGAGATTTGTAAGTCAATCTGTGTTTCTGAATTGTGCCATTTATTAGCCTTTTGATCTGAAGAAGAAATCAAGGAGTGTTTCTGCTATCGTGTTTAGATTTAGGACTTTTTGGTATTTTAGGGAGCTGCTATCTTTGGCCTTCTTGCAAGGTGCGTAATGGCTTTAGATGAGAGGATTTGGATCTACTCAGAATTCTTGCAGGTTTCAATGACCTGTATATTTTGGCAAGGAACAGATGTATTCTATTCGTTTCATGCTGGACGCACATTCAACCATATGAGGTCCTAATGCAGCAAAAATTATTATTTCCTGTCTGGTCTGGCTCACTCTTTCTCTCTGGTGGAAAAAAAAAATGTTGTTGGAAAAGGACATTGGGAGTCATGCTTTTTAATGAGCTCTTATACAAAATATTCATCTCTCCATACAATGAATAATTGCTCCACTTAGAAGTGAACGTGAGATGGATGGCAGGGAAGGAAGATTTTGAATTCTTCTTCTTCTTTTTTAATGAAGACATTGAAAACTTAAGTGACAAACAATATTTCTTCATCTGTGAGATGCTGATTGTCCATGCGGCTCTTTGTTAGAAAATCTGTCACTATCAAATACTTGGCACCACCAGTTCTTATTGTTGTTAAATAACTAGGTTATGTCTTATTATTCATGACTCCACGGCTCTCCTGTCCTCCATTGTCTACCAGAGTTTGTCCAAATCCATGTTCATTGTGTTGATGACACCATTTAGCCATCTAAGCATGACACCATCTAACCACCATCTCTCCTCTTCTGCCATCCCCTTCTCCTTTTGCCTTCCATCTTTCCCAACATCTGGGTCTTCTCCAATAAGTCCTCTCTTCTCATCTGGAGGCCAGAGTAGTTAAGCTTCAGGATCTGTCCTTCCACAGGACAGTCAGGGTTGATTTCCTTCAGGGTTGACATTGGATCTCCTTGCAGTCCTCAAGAGCCTTTTCCAACACCACAATTGGAAAGCATCAATTCTTCAGTGCTCAGCCTTCCTTATGATCCAGTTCTCACAGTCATTCATTTCTCCTGGGAAAAGCATGGCACCACCTCCCATCCTCTTAATCGGGGTGCTATTTCCAAGAACTCCTCTGGATATCACAGGAAGCATCTTTAGAAAATGGGAATAACCAGAGAATTATTCATCCATTTTTTGGTGTCTAAAAAAGAAGACAGAATTTGTTAAGTTTGGGTATTGACGAGGCAGGAGACCAGGTTAGTGACAACAGCTCTTTAATATAGTGTGACCCAGCAAAACTCTGGAGAAAAACCTCTCTTTATATACACTTCAGCCAGAGGCTGCATCCAATCAGAAGTGAGATACTTCCCGCCTAAAACTCCCGCCAAAACTTACAGTAATACATTACACTCCTTCCCTCCCAGAAGGCACTTTGCCAATATTTACATATTACTTCTCTACGTAGTCCCGCAGGTACGTGGGGCGTCTCCTGACTCTCCCGGACCTGCGCAATTCACTTTCTGGAGTTGAGTCGAGCTTGCCGGAGGGGCTTTTCGCCCTCTGAGCTCCTCCTCCCGCCATCCGCCCTGGATTATTTTCCGCTCGGACCTGCTCTCCACAAGAGGAACCGGAGGGTGTCGCTGGACTTCGCCTGACTCAGATAAGTCTCTGTTTGGTTCTACGCTTTCTGTTTGTTCTCGGCTCCAGTCAGCTGTGGGGTTAATTAAATCATAGTCAGGGCTGGTCTCGCCTAATTCTGCCTTATCGCTCAATCTGTTTCTTAATTGATCTTTGTGGCGCCCAAACTCTGCCATCGTCTATTTCCACTAGGTAAGATTTGGGGCCCGTTTGTCTATGACTATCCCCTCTTCCAGCTTGGGCCGTCGCTGTAATTATGTGCCCACACTGAGTCTCCTATGTTTAATTCCCGGATCCTATCTGGTTTTGTTTTGAACCCGTCCTGCACGTAGTTCGGGTGTAGCCGGTCTAGCGGGCACCGTAGCTTCCGCCCCATTAATAGCTCGGCTGGGCTGCGGCGGTGGCCACACAGGGGTCCTGTGTTGACGGTTAGAATGCGTCGATCTGTGCCTGCCAATCGCCGGGCCGCCGTGATAGCGCTTCTTCGCACCGAACAAAACGCTCAGCAAGGCCGCTCGACGCAGGGTGGAACGGCGCTGAGAGGGCATGTCGGATGCCCTCTTCAGCCAGGTACCCTTCAAATAATGCTGCGGTGAACTGTGGGCGTTATCGGACACGAGGGTGTCCGGTAGCCCGTGCGTGGCGAAAAGGTGTTTTAGTGCTGCAATGACAGCTCCGCGGTTGTGGATTTCATTAGATGATCTCCAGCCATTTGGAGAATGCATCCACCACAATTAGAAATGTTTGGCCATGGAAGGGCCGGCAAAATCAATGTGTATGCGGGACCAAGGGCCTTGGGGTTTCTCCCACTCCAACACTGGGGCCGTGGGTGGTAGTGGTCTGGATTCCTGACATACCTGGCATCGCCAACCCTGTCACCGATTTCCCTGTCCATTAGGGGCCACCAAACATAGCTCCTGGCTAGCCCTTCATCCTTACAATTCCTGGGTGACCCTCATGCAGTAGTTCCAGGACTTTTTCAGCTTCTCTGGAACTACCACCCTATCCCCCAGAGCAGGCACCCCTTGCACAGACAATTCTTTTCTTTGCAAACTCTCTAAACGGTCGCCCGCGAGCGGCCATCCCTTGAACCCAACCGATTACAGTTCTTAAAACAATGTCCGGTAGGAGGCCCGAGCCACTTCCTGCGATGTGACTGGGCCAGAGTCCCAAGAGTCAATTAGTAGAACGGGGTGCCCGGAGTAGGGTCCTCGATTTCCCGGCAATGGGCATCTGCTCAATGCGTCCGCATGCCCCAGCTCTTTCCAGGTCGATGCTGCAGTTTGTAAGAGTAGGCGGCCAGAAAATAGTCCATCTGGTCAGCCGGGTGATAGTGCCACTGGCGCTAGCGGTCGCCAGCCAGTAATCCCAATAGCGGTCTGTGGTCAGTGATAATTTCAAAGTCTCTCCCAAAACGATTCGTGAAATTTTTCACCCTGACACTATTGCAGAGCCTCCTATCTAGCTGGCTGTAATTCCTCTCAGCCGGGACATCGCTCGTGAATAGAACGCTATAGGGGCTTCAGTGCCGTTTGGGAGTCTGTGGCTGAGTACAGCTCCTACTCCATAGGGGACGATCACAAACCAATACTAACGGCAGTCTGTTGTTGTATTGTATTAACAGGCTATCGCTTGATAGCAAACTTTTTACTGCCTCAAATGCCCTATTCTCTGACTTCCCCCACGACCAAGCAGTGTTTTTTCCAAGCAACTTATGCAGCGGTTCAGCAACGGTTGCCTTGTCTTTTAAAAACACGGCGTAAAAGTTTACCAGACCCAGGAAAGCCTGGAGTTCTGTCTTGTTTTTGGGTGCTGGGGCTCTCTTTATCGCCTTGACTTTGCTCTCAGTGGGTGAATCTTTTATGTCTATTCTATAGCCCAAAATTCAACAGATTCGACCCTATCTGACACTTGCTTGCTTTGACTTTTAATCCTGCCGACCTAAAATGGCCAAAACTTTCCTTAATCGCTTCCCCAGTTCTCTTAAATCTTCCCTGATACCAACACATCATCGAATAGGTACGACTCGGTAACCCTTGTAGGAGCCGCTCCATCAAATTTTGGAATAGCCCGGGCCACACTCACCCGAACTGTAACGGGTGCACTTAAAGGCACCCGGTGCGTTACAATGGTCTGGGCTTCAGCTGTGCTAGCATCTACGGGTAGCTGTTGGTACGCTTGTGCCAAGTCTAATTTGGCGAAAACTTGTCCGTGCCCTAGTGAGTGCAATAAGTGTTGCACTACTGGAACTGGGTAGGCGCTTTTGCAATGCTTTGTTCAAGGTAGCCTTGTAATCAGCGCAAATTCTTATGGACCCGTCTGGTTTTATAGGGTGACGATTGGCGTCTCCCATTTGGCATGGTCAACTGGCACTAGTATCCCCTGGCTGACTAATTTATCTAACTCTTTGTCGATTTTAGGTTTGAGTGCAAAAGGAACCCTCCTTGCCTTTAACCTAATGGGAGCTATTTGGGGGTCTAAATTGAAGGAGATAGGGGTCCCCTTGTACTTGCCTAAACGGTCCTCGAATACGTCTGCGAAATCCTCCATTAGGGCGTTTTGCAGGTTGCATCCGCCCGTGGACGCCAGTCACCCCATTCCCAACGCCTGAACCAGTCTAACCCCAGCAAGCTTGGCAAGGTTCCTCGACTAACGTGATGGGCAGGGTCTTTCGTATGTCCCGTACTTGACCTCGACAGTCGTTGTCCTCGAACAGGGATGCGGTTGCCCTGGTAATCCTGCACCCGGAGCCGTTGTTTCTGTAGCTTGCGCTTTGCGAGGTGCGGCAAGGCTTTCACAAAAGTGTCCCAGGACATGATTGTGATAGCTGATCCTGTGTCTACTTCCAGTCGGCACGGTACGCCTTCAATTGTCGGGTTTGTGAAGATCTTTTCTTCGATGCGGTAGCTGCGTGGTCTATGGTAACAGTCATTCGGTTTGACTTCGCTCTTTCTTTCCTGGCTAATCGCTGGTCGCCTCGCCGATCTCGCGCCTGATTGGCTGGTTTGAAATTTCGGAATGTGGGGTTTGCATCTCTGACTCAGAGCCGCTCTGATTGGCCGATTTGAATTTTCGGCGGAAGGTTGGGGTGCTCGGCAGACTTGAGCCAGGTGCCCTTCCTTTCACACCGCCGCAAATGGCGCCCTGAACTTACATCTTGGCGCTGATGTCGCCCGCAACTTCCGCATTCCTCCGGTCTTCCTTGTCGATTTTCCGTGTAGTGGACTTCTTCCTCCTCTTCGCTGGTTGACTCACGATAGGTTTCTTCGTGGTGGACTGTGCTCGGCTTTGCGCCCGCCATCGGCGTGAGTCGCTTTGTAAGGTGTCTGCTGCATGGTTGGACATCTCATGGGCTCTGGCTTCGTCCAGAGCGTTTGCCAATGTCAGGTTGCTCTTGGCTAGCAACCGTCTCCTCAAACGGATGTCTCTGACCCCGTATAAGTTGTTCCAGCAGCTCTTCGTCCAGATCGCGGTACTGCAATGCTTGGAGGCTTGTCTCAGGGCTGCCATGTAGTCGCTGATAGACTCGCCTTCTTGTTGCCTGCGCCCCAAACTCGCACTGTCGAACGTATTTGGACGGGCTGGTGCGTAGTGATTCTTCAGGAGGGTCTGAAGGGTCTGCCACGACACGGAGTGTAGCGGTGTTGGCTCCGCTAGGGCTTCTGCGACGGCGATGACTGCGGACCCACAGTGGCTTATGAAGTAAGCCCGTTTGCGGTTGTCGGAGACTCCCTGTAGCTCGTTTGCCTCCAGGAAACTTTCGAAACGGGTCATATATATTCCCCATGTCTCCTGGGCAGGGTCAAACGGAGTGGGTGGCGTGTAGCCGGTCATCGCTGCATTCGCTATCACCTTGCTGGGTTTGATTCTCGTAGTGAGTTCAGCTCTGTTCTGGTGCTCTGCCTCAAGATCCCACCTTCGTCGCCAATGTTAAGTTTGGGTATTGACGAGGCAGGAGACCAGGTTAGTGACAACAGCTCTTTAATATAGTGTGACCCAGCAAAACTCTGGAGAAAAACCTCTCTTTATATACACTTCAGCCAGAGGCTGCATCCAATCAGAAGTGAGATACTTCCCGCCTAAAACTCCCGCCAAAACTTACAGTAATACATTACAGAATTGATGAAACACATTGAAAAAGGTGAGATTGAAGGGCAGGGAGACAGGAAGGTAGAATTTCCAAAGTGCCAGCCTCAAACGTTACTCATTTTAACTGTCTGCATTTATTTTCTGGGGGAAAAAAAAGAAAGCATCATAACCCACATGATTTTGAAAGAAATCACCATATGCCAAAACTGTTGTGGAAAAACCAATCATGGGACATTTTCTGTTTTTTCCCTTTGAAACCATCCCTCTTCTTATGAATTGAGGGCCAAACACTTCTATCTGAGCACAAATGAGTAGGAGAAGTGAGAAGTCCAAATGTCAACATGATTGTGTGATGGAAACTCCTCTCATTATTTATCTTCGGTTCTCTGGTAATGGATACGATTCTTTTGAACTCACCCTAAATTCATCCAAGTGTACATGATTTGTGATTTTTTTTTCTTGTTTCTGGCAAAACAATACCTAGTCAAATGAATGTGTTTATGTAACAACTGCAGTGTTTGGTTAATGACTGCTACAGAAAGGACCGGAAAATTGTGGGTGCCTCAACTTATGACCGCAACAACTTAGGATCATAATTCTAGGCTCAATTATGGTTGTAAATTGAGGATTGTACAGATAAATGTACATGTACAGATAAAATTGCCCGAGATCATTGAAAAATCCAGTAATTTATTTTTACAAGGCCACTTCCTAGTTTACAGGCAAAAATTCCACATGTCAAGATTCCAAGTAACACCCGCAATGAAAGAAGACTTCCAGGCTTGAAGTTCCTCAAAGTTCCATTTTATTAGAGATCTCATATTGGCACATCTGGGGAAACCCGAATCTGAAAGCTTCCAGGTTTTCCCCACCCAAAAGAAAGTGCAAGTCCCTTCCCCTGTCCCCACATGTCCATCACATGGTCCAATCAGTGCACCATCACAATTAGAGATGCCTCCCAGTCACGCCATCCCAGGAGCAGGTCGAATGCCCTTGACTCTCGGAGAAAGGAATGTTATTATGGCTAGATACTGTATCTCCGCCACTCCATGCAATCCTCCCTTCCAGTTTCCCACAGCACTAAGTGTGGCAGCCCTGAAGATCTAAAGAAAAAGATCCCATATGGTTTTACTTTTCCTTTTGCCCAAATTGGATTGTGCTACTGATTTTTTTATAAGGATATCAAAGCATGTTTTATTCCTCTTCATTTGTAAAAAAAACAAACCCAAAACAATCCAGGTCATACTGATTTATTTTATATGCAAATACTTTTATCTGATCCAATAGCTTTTATCTCCTCGGATGTCATTACATTTTGTTACGCTGCCTGCAAAACTAGGTGTTTAACTGACTTCCTCCCACCTTAAAATGCAGCTTTATTGTTGCTGCTCAGTGACTGAGCTAAACACATGATTGATGAGAAAGAACGTTATTGCTATGTGTACATACCTATAGAAATTTCATTTGTCTGCTTTTTTATTCACGTAGACACGTAGGTTTCAGAGTTTGAATGTTAATGATATTGTGTGTTTTAGCTTCTAAGAATTAGTTTTAGTTTCAGACTTACAGTTTTAGTAATAATAGTATCCTAGAATGTGGTTCATTTACCCTGAACAAATCACACTGCTTTCCACTTTATTGCTCTTTTTGTTTGCTTGTTTTTGTTTAATCCTAGTCTTTGAGTAAAATAAAGTTTATTTATTTATTGGATGGATGCCCTGTTATTCTTATTCAGGAAAAGCAGGAAAGACAGCTATGAAAATGAAATTGCAACTTAAATTGAAAACTATTTTTTACTTCTCAATTTGGAGGCCAGGTTAAATTATATATTAAAAATATTTTAGAAGACAACATCAATGCTAGCCTGTGGGTAGTTACTAAACTTCCCCCCGGCCCCCAGAGGTGCATACTATTCTCACAAAGCCCACCGCAGAAATGATTTGGAAGTAATGCTTAGCACCACCGCAGGGGACGAAAACTAGATTGTATTGTTACAGGAATCCCTCTTGGATCCTTGCAGTCTAGATAAGGCAGCTTTGGGGCTTTTATAAGTAAGGGAGATGAGCTTTCATCAAATAAGAGCTGTTTACACTCAACAGGAAAAAACACGTCCAGTAAGAACCGAGCAGATCCACTTGTACAAAACAATGAGATGATTTATGTTCCAGGGTATTCTCTAAATACAGAATACAGTTTATAAAGTGATCAGGTGAAGTCTGTTGTTTGAATATAGTTATTTATTTTATTTATTTATTTTGTCACAACAGTATATATAAGCATAAGCATGAAAATAACTATATAGTATATAAGCATATATATAAGCATAAGTATGTAATAACTATATTAATTGGATATAATGAAAGGAAACAGTAGGACAGGAATGGTAGGCACCTTTGTGCTCTTATGCACGCCCCTTACAGACCTCTTAGGAATGGGGTGAGGTCAATAGTAGACAGTTTTTGGTTGAAGCTTTGGGGATTTTGGGAAGAGACCACAGAGTCAGGTAGAGTCAAGCACTAATAACTCTGTTACAGAAGTCATATTTTCTGCAATCAAGATTGAAACGGTTAACATTGAGTTTAAATCTATTGTTTGCTCTTGTATTGTTATGATTGAAGCTGAAGTAGTCTTCAACAGGAAGGACATTGTAATAGATGATTTTATGAGTTAAATTCAGATCCTGTCGAAGGCGGCGGAGTTCTAAGTTTTCTAAACTCAACATTTCAACTCTGGTGGTATAAGGTATTTTGTTATATTCAGAGGAGTGAAGAAATCTTCTTGTAAAATATTTCTGGACACGTTCAATTGTATTGATGTCCGAAATGTGGTATGGGTTCCAGACAGGCGAGCTGTATTCAAGAATTGGTCTAGCAAATGTTTTATAAGCTCTGGTTAGTAGTGATTGGTCTCATTCGAGACAATGACGAATCTGCATATAGACGAGAGGTCGAACGACTAGCCTTGTGGTGCAACCAAAACAATCTGGAACTGAACACACTCAAAACCGTAGAAATGGTGGTAGACTTTAGGAGAAACCCTTCCATACTTCCACCTCTCACAATACTAGACAACACAGTATCAACAGTAGAAACCTTCAAATTTCTAGGTTCTATCATATCGCAAGATCTAAAATGGACAGCTAACATCAAAAACATCATTAAAAAAGCACAACAAAGAATGTTCTTTCTGAGCCAACTCAGTAAGCTCAAACTGCCCAAGGAGCTGCTGATTCAGTTCTACAGAGGAATTATTGAGTCTGTCATTTGCAGCTCTATAACTGTCTGGTTCGGTTTTGCAACCCAACAAGAAAAACACAGACTTCAGAGGATAATTAGAACTGCAGAAAAAATAATTGCTACCAACCTGCCTTCCACTGAGGACCTGTATACTGCACGAATCAAGAAGAGGGCCGTGAAAATATTTACAGACCCCTCGCATCCTGGACATAAACTGTTTCAACTCCTACCCTCAAAACGATGCTATAGAGCACTGCACATCAGAACAACTAGACACAAGAACAGTTTTTCCCCGAAGGCCATCACTCTGCTAAACAAATAATTCCATCAACACTGTCAAACTATTTACTGAATCTGCACTACTATTAATCGTTTCATAGTTCCCATCACCAATCTCTTTCCACTTATGACTGTATGACTATAACTTGTTGCTGGCAATCCTTATGATTTATATTGATATATTGACCATCAATTGTGTTGTAAATGTTGTACCTTGTTGAACGTATCTTTTCTTTTATGTACACTGAGAGCATATGCACCAAGACAAATTCCTTGTGTGTCCAATCACACTTGGCCAATAAAAATTCTATTCTATTCCAATAAAAATCTATTTCTGGAGAAGAAGCTACGTAAGATTAGGTTAACAGCTCTTAATGCCTTTTTTGTGATGTAGTTGCAGTGGGCTTTGGCACTTAGGTCATTGGATATGAAGACTCCAAGGTCTTTGACTGGGTGGGGGTCATCTGTTGTCATAGAGTGTATAAGTATATACCATTGTTTCCTAATTGAAAGTGCAAAACTCAGCTGTGAACATGCCTTGGTTAGTTCTTTTGAGCATCACTATGAAAATACCTACAGACCCCACATATCCTGGACAAGTTGATGCTATAAGGCATTGCACACCAGAACAACTAGACCCAAGGACCGTCCCCCCACCTCCGGTGCCATCCCTCTGCTAGACAACTAATTCCCACAGCACAGTAGGGGTTTTAATTTAGTTTGCTACTGGTTTGCTCATGCGCGACACTTCTGCACATGCACAGAAGCATCCAGGCGGGTGGACGGAGCCTCCTGCTGCCGCAGCTACCGGTTCGCCTGATCCGGGGCAAACCAATAGCAACCCACCACAGCCACCGCACTGTCTTATGCCCTGGGATGTCAGACAAATAGGGCTGTATTACTTTTATCTTTCTCATCTTTCCTATTACCTGTTTCCTTAGTTTCTTATGACTATAGCTTTCTTGCCTGTATCTGATCATTATGTTGATTGCTTATTTAGTATCCTCTGACTATCACTGAGTGTGTTGCATCTCATGATTTATAATGATTGTATTTTATGATTATGATCTATGACTTATCACTTAGTTGGTTGTATTACATTGAGAACTTCTGCACTGGTGACAAATTCCTTGGGTGTCCAATCACATTTGGCCAATAAAGAATATTATACTCTACTTTACTCTATTCTACTCCCGATCTGGCAAGCTTCGGTCCCTAATATCGGTATCTTATCCATCCCCCAGATTTCAATTTATCCAGCCATATTTTCTGGATTTTTTAAATGACAAAACTCTTGAGCTGAAGTACTTTTCAGCATTTTTGAATAGCTATCGCGTCTGTTCCCAGGCATTGCCAATATCTCCTAACTTTCTTCTTGGTTTTTTCTTCTTCAGTTCAATTGCATCCGATTCTTGGAGACTGCCTGGAGAAGTCCTCGCAGTTTTCTTGGCAAGGTTTTCTTTTAGCAGTGGTTGGCCACTGTCTCCTTCCTAGGGCAGAGAGATAATGACTGGCCAAAGGTCATCCAGCTGGCTTTGTGCACAAGGTGGGACTAGAACTCGTGGCCTCCTGGTTTCTAGCCTGATGATACAACAATTGTATTGTACTTTTATCGGTCCACAATAGAAAGGGTCCTTACTTATTGCATCACGGTATGGCATGCCAGCTTGACAGCTGCAGATAGAAAAACATTACAGAGGATGGTGAGGCACAGCACAAAACATCCTGGGCTGCCCCTGATACCACTAGAGGAGATCGCTGGGGCTCGCTGCCTTAGAAGAGTGGTCAGCACTTCTTTACCCTCCTACCATCCAGAAGGAGATATAGAAGCATAGCCAGCCACACAAACAGGCTGAAGAACAGTTTTTATCCGTGGGCTGTCAGACTCCTGAATGTGAAATAACATAACTATGTAGTATGATGGACTTGCAGGGCCGAAGCAACTTGTAACACGTTCACACTGGTGCAATAGGACTGGGTGTTTGTTAATATGATTTATTGGGTTAGGGATTTTCTGTCTTCACTGTGAGTTGTATTGTGTTGGGGGGAGTGCACTGAGGGAGCTCCACCAATCTCATTGTACATATGTTGTGCACTGACAATATTTATTTTATTTTATTTGCATTTATATCCCGCCCTTCTCTGAAGACTCAGGGTTATTATAACTTTCATCACTATATCAAACTAGCTCTCAGGTTAATGGAGCCTGTTTGGTGTAGTGGTGAAGGCATCAGGCTAGAAACCAGGAGACCATGAGTTCTAGTCCCACCTTGTGGACAAGGTGATTTTACACACCTTGAATCTGCCAATGAACATATCAAAATGGGCTGCGGTGTGGCTCAGGCTGTAAGATAACCTGTTATTAACACACAGCTGCCTGCAATTACAATTACTGCAGGCTCGAGTCCCACCAGGCCCAAGGTTGACTCAGCCTTCCATCCTTTATAAGGTAGGTAAAATGAGGACCCAGATTGTTGGGGGCAATAAGTTGACTTTGTATATAAATATACAAATAGAATGAGACTATTGCCTTACACAAAGTAAGCCGCCCTGAGTCTTCGGAGAATAGAATAGAATAGAATAGAATTTTTATTGGCCAAGTGTGATTGGACACACAAGGAATTTGTCTTGGTGCATATGCTCTCAGTGTACATAAAAGAAAAGATACGTTCATAAAGGTACAACATTTACAACACAATTGATGATCAATATATCAATATAAATCATAAGGATTGCCAGCAACAAGTTATAGTCATACAGTCATAAGTGGAAAGAGATTGGTGATGGGAACTATGAAACGATTAATAGTAGTGCAGATTCAGTAAATAGTCTGACAGTGTTGAGGGAATTATTTGTTTAGCAGAGTGATGGCCTTCGGGAAAAAACTGTTCTTGTGTCTAGTTGTTCTGGTGTGCAGTGCTCTATAGCATCGTTTTGAGGGTAGGAGTTGAAACAGTTTATGTCCAGGATGCGAGGGATCTGCAAATATTTTCACGGCCCTCTTCTTGATTCGTGCAGTATACAGGTCCTCAATGGAAGGCAGGTTGGTAGCAATTATTTTTTCTGCAGTTCTAATTAGAAGGGCAGGATATAAATGTAAATAAATAAAAATAAAATAAAATAAAAGAGGAGAGAGGACTGTAGCACCAGAATGGTCAAGGACAACTGTGTCTGTCCCAGTCGTGAGTTGGAAACAAAATGAAGGCAACGTCTTAGGGAGAAGGCAGAGGAAAAGGGTCATCAGGACATCCTGGGTCCAAGGGAGGAAAGACTGACTTGCCTCCTGATATTGTGGGTGCTCCACCACTGGACCTTTTTAAGAAGAGATTGGACAGCGCTTTGTCTGAAATGGGATAAGATTTTCTCTTTGAGCAGGAGGTGGACTGGAAGACCCCCAAAGTCCCTTCCAACTCTGTCCTGTTCTGTGGAGAACAAAAGGAACTAGGTCATTTTTTTCTCTTAGCACACAATGGTTGGATTTTGCTAAGGATTTTAAGCAAGACCAATTCCCGAGAGTGACAATCCAAAGGTCAGTAGATGCACAGCCTTCAGAGGAGTCAAGACAATGACAGCTACTTTTACACTTAATTACATTAGCTCTACTAATAGAGACTTGCAAAGGCTGATGAAGGTTCCGGTTCTCATTTAAGTTGCATAGCACTGAAGCAATTAGCCAACTACTCAAGGTTTATCTGAGGAGGGCTTAGTGTCTTTCATTTCTTATTTTCAGGACACTCAGCAAACAGTTGAAAAATTAGGAGTAGTAAGTCAGGGAGGGGAGAGAGTTCCCAGCAGGATAGTGAGCAATGACCTATCCCATTCTCATATCATATCTCAATGAAGAACGGTTGCAGGAACTGGGCATGTCTAGTTTAACAAAAAGAAGGACTAGGGGAGACATGATAGCTGTGTTCCAATATCTCAGGGGTTGCCACAAAGAAGAGGGAGTCAAGCTATTCTCCAAAGCACCTGAGGGTAGAACAAGAAGCAATGGGTGGAAACTAATCAAGGAGAGAAGCAACTTAGAACTAAGGAGAAATTTCCTGACAGTTAGAACAATTAATCAGTGGAACAACTTGCCTCCAGAAGTTGTGACTGCTCCAACACTGGAAGTTTTAAAGAAAATGTTGGATAGCCATTTGTCTGAAATGGTGTAGGGTTTCCTGCCTGGGCAGGGAGTTGGACTAGAAGACCTCCACGGTCCCTTCCAACTCTGTTATTATTATTATCACAGATTAGTTGCAAATGGGGAAGTCATTATCCATTTGCTTTTTGTGGGTTTTGTTGTTGTTGTTGTTTCTTGCTTAGACACAGCTGTTAGCTTGGCATATCTAAAATATTTTGAGAGGGAAATTGCTTTAGAAATGCCATTCGAAAGGTATTTAAAATCTCAGTGTTTTCCTTCAGTTGAAGGATAATGAGGATAAGGGATGAAATGGCCTTAGAATAAGGGTATGAACTGATCTTCAACTACACTCAAGGATTAGAAGATGCTTCTGCTAAATCTCAGCTTTCTTCTGTTGGAAGAAGCATCCATCTGGGTTCAGTTTCAAGTGGGGAAAAAGACACTGGAAACCTGGAGACTGCTTGGAAAGATGGTTTAATGGTGGTCAGGATCACATGGTTTGAGTTCCTGAACAGAAAAGGGCTGAGATGCTGAGCGCGCCCTGGCTTTATGCTTTCTCTGAGCGTTGAACTTCCTGGGGCACAGGAAGAGTATCCTGATTGGTTATCAGACTCCCAGGGGGGTGGGGTTTTTTAGCTAGCCTTGCTGGCTGATATAATCTTCCCAGGTGCCATGTGGTGAGTTTCTGTTGCTAGATGGGTCCTATTGTGTTGCAGATGATGGTCCATTGACAAAGGTAGGGAGAATGAGTGTCTGTCTCCGACCCATTGACAAAGGTGGGGGAAGGCAGGAAGCTGCAGGGAGCTGCTTAGTCCTTAAAACATGTTTCTCCATTTCTCATCCAGGGAAATATAATATTCTGCCCTTTTTAATATTTCCTAAGATACTTCATTCTTCTAGGAGGGGGGTGGTGCTAACTTCCTATACTTCATTGCTTCCATAGAATTGGCCTGAACGGTTTTGATCACCACATTATAAAAAAGATGTTGACGTTCTGGAAAGATTATAGAGAAGAGCAGCAAAGATGATTAAAGGCTTGGAGACTAAAATATATGAAGAATGGTTACAAGAACTGGCCATGGCTAGTCTAGTGAACAGAAGGACCAGGGGAGACATGATAGCAGTGTTCCAGTATCTAAGGGGCTGTCACAAAGAAGAAGAGGTCAACCTATTCTCCAAAGCACCTGAAGGCAGGACAAGGAGCAATGGATGGAAACAACTCAAGGAGACAAGCAACCTAGAACTAAGGAGAAACTTCCTGTCAGTGAGAACAATAAACCAGTTGAATGGCTTTCCTTCAAAAGTTGTGGGTGTTCCATCAATGGAGGCTTTTAAGAAGAGACTAGACAACCAACCACTTGTCTGAAATGGCATAGGATCCCCCGCTTGAGCTGGGGGTTGGATTAGAAGACCTTCAATGCCCCTTCCAGTTCTATTCTGTATGTATATGAATAACTCATCTGCCATATCTCTCTATCTCTCTATCTCTCTATCTCTCTATCTCTCTATCTATCTATCTATCTATCTATCTATCTATCTATCTATCTATCTATCTATCTATCTATCTATCTATCTATCACTCATGTGTTCCTTTTTACAGAAATATGATGTGAATTTGCCATACTCTATTCGTGGTTAATGACTGTTCTCGTGAGAATTTCAACTCATAGCATTGTTTTCTGTATGTGGTTGATTTATAATGCTACCAGGCTAAAGGTTATGCCAATACAGCACTGATTGTTTGTAGGAAGCCCCCGCCCCCGCCGCCCACCCAGAATAAAATGTTCTACAGAATAAGAAAAGAAGCAGAATAGAATATTTCCGCTAAAGGAAAAGAGGAGAAAAATCTCCTTAACAAAGGCAGAAAGCAGCCCCAGTTTTTCCTCCACTAAAACAGCCTGCAGGCAAAGCTTGAGGAAACTGTTTCATCCATAAAACGATGTATACATTGTGAAACGAGACTTGGCTAAAGCCATCTCCAAATAGATGGCAGAATAGATCAGGGGCTGAAACTGACTATGCAAAGAAGATTAAATCAAAATCCTTATGAATTACATTTTCCCTTTGCCCTTAAGGCAAGTCATGGCCCCACATGCCACAATAGAATATCTTGCAACAACAATGAAAATACTACATTCAGTCTAAAGAACATAGAAGGAATTCATTTTCATAGAAATACGAACACATCAAGAACAAAGGACAGAATCATAAAAAAAAAAACTCACTAACTCACAACCCCAATTTGTCAGCTGCTCCCCAAAATGTTTGCTGTTCTCATTGGTGCTACTGGGTCAATAAACCTCCTTTCTGATTGCAACCTGCCTTCAATTTATTTTTCCGTCTCTATCCCGGCTTAGAATAAGACACGGACCGAATTTAACTTCTAACATATTCTCAACCTGAATCTTATTTTCTCAGCACAGGAACTGAAATTATTAATGCCTAAAGTGTTTATATGTGTTTTCCCTTCTTAATGGAGGGGTGGGGGAGGGGAGGGGCCAGGAGTACATACCTTTGACATAGAAAGTGTAAACTATTAGGAACTATAAATTTTTTCCTTCTGTTTTTGTTTGCTTCCTGTTTTACTCTCTTTCTGATGCTTCCGTCTGCTTTTTCTCTCTAAGCATTTTCACCCCCCATCCGGTGGGTTGGTGTAGGAAAGAGAGATCACTCTTACTAAAAGCTTGAACCATTTATTTGAAAAAATAAGAGGGTGGCTTCCAGTGATGTCACCGCTCCTGCTGGGTGCTCTAACAGGGCACTCCGCGTTAGAAGATTGTAAAAGTCAGTGAAACAGTATAAATCACTGTTCACTGACCCTAGCATACCCTTTGGGCAAAAGAGGGTTATGCAGAGCTGTGGAAAAGTGGTAGATCTAGACAGGGGGCTTGCTCTTAAGAGCGAATTTTCCTGGATTTATGATCCCACCGAATTCCACTACCTCCAACTTCAAACGCGCTCCTGTTTTTTTTTCAGGAAAAAGGAGTAGGAGAGTCGCTTCTGCTCAAAAGGACTTATTAAATTGATTGATTTTCTAAGCAGACGGGAATTTCACAAGCGTTCGATCTTTGATGTAGAATCAACACGGCAAGTACCGACTCCCTTTTTGAAACCTGAAACCTTTCTTTGTCTCTGATTAATTGACTTTTAAAATGGCGTCTGAAAGTGAAAGTAAAATTTTTTAGTACAACAAAGTAGCGTTATTTGTGGATTGTTACAAACGGAGTTCTCTTATACTGAATGGAGTAAAGGGAAGTTGTTAAGTTTAAATTCCTGATCTTTTTGAAGACAGAATGGCAGCTAAACCTTTAAAGCCTTCTGGAAGAAGGGGATCTGAACCAAGTCTTGAGGATATATTGAAAGAACAATTAAAACTTTCTGAAGATAGGCAAAAAGAGATGATGGAGAATTTTAATGCAAAAATAAGAGAAGATATTCTCATGGCAGTTCAAGGACTGAGTAAAAAAATTGAGGGATTGGAAGAGGAAATGCAACAGATCTCTCAGTCAAATAAGCATTTAGAAGATAAAATGCAAGGTGTTCAGAAAAAAGTGGATCAAAATGAAGATCAGGTTGTGATATTACAATATAAACTTATGGAAGGAGCTCTTAGAATTCGTGGTATGCAAGAACAGCGAGGAGAAGACTTAAGAAAAATTATATCAGAAGCATTGGCTGAATTTATTGAAGTGGAACCCCAAGAGGTAGCTTACCAAATTGATAAAATATATAGAGTTAATTCCTGGATCGCAAGACAGAGAAAGCTTCCTCGGGACATTGTGGTTTATTTTGTGAAAAGGACTATGAGAAATCAGATTTTGCAAGTTTCATATCAGACAACTTTAAAAATTGGAGAACAGGAGCTGAAGGTGTTGAAAGAGATTCCTTCCAAGATGTTAAGAGATAGGAAGGAATTTGTTTTTTTTACACAAGAACTTAAAAAACATCAGATTCAATTCAGATGGGAGGTGCCAGTTGGACTGACAGTATTTTATCAAGGAAGGAGATACAGAATTGACACTGTTTTAAAGGCAAAGGATTTTCTTTCTACAGTTTTGAAAGTTGAAACAGAAGTGATAGAAAAACTTCAAGAGATTCAAGAAGGCGTGGTGATCCAAGAGCCTTTATTGCTGCCAGCATTAGAGGAACCACAAGAGCAAAGGGTGACAAGAGGAGCTCTTAAGCGTAAAGAAGAGCAACAGTCTCAAAGTAAAAGGACCCCAGTATGGACCCCAGTATGGAATTTGGCTGAGATGGCTAAAATCTCAGCTTTCTTAAAAGACAATACGCAGGAAAGATATTTAATTGAATGGAAAAAATGGATTGATTATATACAAAACAGATATCAGATTAAGAAATATCAGATTGCCTTTGAATAATTAGAAAGTTATTTTATTTAATGGGGAGGGGGTTGGGAGATGAAAAGCTTTGGATGAGGTTAATTGGATTGGAAGGGAAAATTTTATTCTATGTTTGGTTTATGTATAACAATACCTTGTGATTGACCCGGGAAGCCGGGGGGGGGGGAAGGTGGTTTTTTTTGGGAGGGAGGGGGGAAAAAGGGGTGAAAATGTCTTTGTTTTTTTTAAAACTTTTTCAATTAAAAAAATAATAATGAAAAAATAAGAGGGTGCAACCCTAACACTGCCTGTGCCTGACCTTTGCCCCTGACCATTTTTCCAAATAACATTGCCCAAACATGCATTTAAATTCAAACTGTACTAAAAATGAATAAGAATTCCACTGGCACACAAAAAAAAAAACCTCTTAAATCCCCCGTTGCGTAGTTGCATTTTTATGCTGGTTGGCTCTGATTCAGAATATTTGCATTCCAATTGCCATTAAATTTCAGACGGGACTTCTAAACATACCAACTCCAATTGTTTTTTTAAAATATAGGCAATCATTCCAGCTGGGGGAAAAACAATTATATTTCATAGAGGATATTTATTTTCTCATCTAGGTGTCTTCCCATTTTGGCTGGAATGCTTTATGTTATAATCACACAGAAATTGCTGGAAGGGCAAGTCGAGTAATTAAACTTCTTAGAGAGAGAAAAAAATCTCATCCGCCCCCCCCCCCCCACACTCCCTCTCTACCTGGAAATCGTTTCCACTGAATTCAACATGGTTTGTCCCTAAGGAAGCATCTGTAATCAGACTGAAGGAGAGACAAACAAGTTAGAAGTTGTATGTTTTCAAACAGGGTTATTTTGGAAAGTTTCAGATCATCAGGTTTCTGCACGTTTCTTCTTCAGAGGTTTCCCCCCCCCCCACTGTCCATGTTTGTGTGAGAATTATGAATATTTTGCAACAAAGCAGGAGATAATGCTAGAAACAACAAATCTCTTCTCTTTTGCAAAATATTTTATACCCCACTACTTTGTTCCTAGTCATTCAGTTATCCTGAGTGGGTGGTTTAAAAATGTCATAGAATAGGGGTCTCCAACCTTGGTCCCTTTAAGACTTGTGGTCTTCAACTCCCAGAGTCCCTCAGCCAGCAAAGCTGGCTGAGGTACTCTGGGGGTTGAAGTCCACAAGTCTTAAAGGGACCAAGGTTGGAGACCCCTGTTCTAGTCCAACCCCCTGCTTGAGTAGGAGACCCCATATCATTTCAGACAGATGGTTGTCCAGTCTCTTTTTGAAAACCTCCAGTGATGGAGGACCCACAACTTCTGAAGGCAATTTCTGTTCCATTGTTTAATTGCTCTTACAGTTAGACACTTTCTCCTTAGATCTAGGTTGCTTCTCTCCTTGGTTAGTTTCCATCCACTGTTTCTGATCCTGTGTTTCGTGCTTTGGAAAATAGTTTCAACCCCCTCATCTTTCTAGGAGCCCTTCAAACATTGGTACAGTGCTATCATGTCACCCCTAGTCCTTCTTTTCATTAAACTTTACCTTACCTTTACCTTACCCAATTCCTGAAACCGGTTTTTTTATGTTTTAGCCTCCAACACCCCCTAATAATTCTTGTTGCTCTTCTCTGCACACTTTCCAGAGTCTCAACATCTTTTTTGTATTGTGGTGACCAGAACTGGATGCAGTATTCCAAGTGTGATCATTAACAAATATTGAATATTAAAAAAAAGGTGGTCATGAACAAATTGAAAACATTTTGCATGAGTCTATGTCAGTGCAGTAAGAAGCAATTTTAACTCTTTTTTTAAAAAAAAAATAATTTGTAGGTCCCCTGATTCCTAAATGATTCTGAGAGGCTTATAATGGGATACTAAAATGTATGTGGAAACATAAAATTACAACTGACTGGAAAAGCAAAGAATTTCAAAAAGTTCAAAGCAAGAAAAAGAACAACAGAGGACCCACCATCTCCCTGATCTGGGAGAGCAATCAGATCTTCAATAGTTTCTCGAATGAAACTATTTTTGTAACATAGGAGCCATAAAAATCTCTGAGGAAAGACCATTCCATAGGGCAAGAATGAGCGAGACCTATAGAGAGTTGTACCTAATTCTAATCAATATACAGTATTTCATGGTGCCAATGGCATTTATTTGATACACGAGAAAGAAATCATCATCGGATCTTCAGAGGTGCTTCTGAATACCTGGAAGCTCATCGAGATTATTCCTGTCCTTAATGTATTATTTGAATGACTAGTTTTGGGACTTCCCCTCCTGTTTTGGGACTCTAGCAAACATTCTGCAAACTGAAATAATCAGTGAAAGACCCCAGCTTGAGTAAAGAAGGAGTCATTTTCCTGAGCTGATCAACAGTATTTAGTGAACGAAGACTTGCTGTAGATGATTCAAATTTTGATTGGCTAACTTTACCCGTCTCAGAGGGGGTGCGATGGCTCAGTGGTTAAAGGCACTGAGCTTGTCAGCTGGAAAGTTGACAGCCTGGGTTGGAGATCTGAGCACTGTGCGATCGGGTGAGCTCCTGCTCCTTGTTCCAGCTCCTAGCAGTTCAAAAACATGCAAATGCAAGTAGATAAATAGGTACCATTTTGGTGGGAAAGTAACAGCATTCCCTGTTCCTCAGCAAATAGTCAGGCCAAGCCACATGATCACAGAAGTGTCTTTGGACAATGCTGGCTCCCTCACCCAAGAAATGGAGATGAACACCACCCCGGTAGAATCAGACATGACTGGACTTTTACCTTTATTCATCTGCATTTTGCATAATGCGAAAAAGACAAAGGAGATGCAACAACATTATTCCTCTCCACTTCACTGATGGGCTTTGGGTTCCAATCCTTGGGTACATGTCCTCTGTTGGGACCCCGAACTTGGCCTCGAAAGGCCTGCAAGCAAAAACTTTGCAGAACATCATCTAACTTGCTCTTGAATTCCCAGAGAAGACAAGTGGAAGAGTTGATGCTATAGGTAGTAGTTTGCAATTCCGATTAAGTTGCTTTGTTGAAAGGAATTGCTTCATGGATGAATGCATTCCTTCCAGAGAGAGGATATAAATTTCGAGGACCATTGCACAGGCATATGTTTGACCTGAAAAAGCAGCTCTCAGGGAGCACTAAGAGGAAGTCTATTATGGAAAGACTTCCAGATCAACTAGTCTTTCCCTGCCAGGGATGTTCTTGGCCTTGGAAGCACATTATACCCATTGTTTAATTAGTGTGAAGCTCTGATGGTGGAAACTGTTCTTTCTGCTGTTGCATTAATGTTGGGTAGAAAAGATTCCAAGTAGAATGTTGAGCAAATACAGTGAACTGTCATCTCACAAAGACTAAAGCAGATGAAGAACGGGTGCACTTTTTCCAAAGTCTCAACATCTTTTTTATAATGTGGTGACCAAAACTGGATGCAGTATTTCAGATGTGCTTTATACAAGTGGTACTAGAGCTTCATGCAGTTTTGATTCTTTCTCTCTGTTAATGCAACTAGGATTGTGTTAGCTTTTTGAACTCCTGCTGCACCCACACAAACACACCCACACACAGAAGCAATCCTAATGATCATAAAAACAATTGACAAGTCCAATAGGAACACACACACAGAGGGAGAGAGAGAGAGACAAATGTCATTTTGAAGGCAAAATTGCCAGCAATTTGATGCTGCATGTAGCATAAATATTGTAACAGACAAACAAGCATCTAGAAATCATACTGTTTGAAGACAGAGATATGCTAATAAAGAAAAAATGATTTTAGCAAAATCTCTTTTTCAAAATTGCCACCCAAATGCCAGCTCAGGATTAATGTTTCCTTCCTTGAAATCTTTCTTAATCTTCAACAGTAGGGTTTTTTTTCCTTAAAAAAACAACAGCAACAAGGCATCTGCAGAGTTAGCCTCAGCCAAATTGGGGAAAGCCCCTCATTTCTGCTGATTTGATTTTTACAATTCATTTGCATTTCATTGCTAGAGTGAGCCTTCTCCAACCTCTTACCTCTAAAATGGATTGGGCCCCCAACTCCCAGAAATACAGAGGGTCTGAACTAAGCGGCTTGGGGATTCTGGAAATTGTTATCCAGCATAACTGGAAAAATCAGGGCGGGGGAGAAATTAGGAAACCAGACTCGCATAAATAAAATGTACTTTATTTCACTGCATTTTGGATTAGGGCTTTTATGATTTCACAGTTGGCCATGGTTATTTCAGGAAAATGAAATTGTTCTAGACAGCCAGATTTACAGAACCAGAATTCTGATTCTCTGAAGCCCTTGGGCACATGCTCTTTTCAAGGGGAGAGGAGTTATAATAAGCTTTTAGATTCATATAGAGACGCCTCAACAAAGAGAAGGTCAGGGTAGGAGCTGTTCTGCAGAGTACATGATGCTGTCCAGTGGTGGGTTTCTACTGGTTCGCCCCAGTTCGGGCGAACTGGTAGTGGCGGCGGTGGGAGGCTCCACCCACCCGCTCGGATGTCATCACAGACACTCTGTGCATGGGCAGAAGTGCTTCATACACTCGCTCACAATTCCGAACCAATAGCAAAGGTAAGTGAAACCCCACTACTGATGCTGTCATTCACGATCATGATGTACAATTAGACTCACCTAACTGTTGTTGGTTTGCGCTCCAAGCTTGGCAATTTGGTTGCAAACGTTTCGTCTCCATTTGAGGAGACACCTTCAGTGCCCTTTGGACTGTGCTTGTCTGGGGGAGCCCTGGCCTTTAAATACCCTTCTGAGTCCTGGTCTGATTTTGGGTTGTGTGATTTTGGGTTGTGTGACTACAGCCAGCCAATCACACAACCCGAAATCAGACCAGGACGCAGAAAGATATTTAAAGAGCAGGGCTCCCCCAGACAAGCACAATTCAAAGCGCACTGAAGGTGTCTCCTCAAATGGAGACGAAACGTTTGCAACCAAATCGCTAAGCTTGGAGCTCAAACCAACATCATAACAGATGGATAACCATCTGTCTGAGATGGTGTAGGGTTTCCTGCCTGGGCAGGGGGTTGGACTAGAAGGCCTCCAAGGTTCCTTCCAATTCTGTTGTTATTATTATTATTATTAAGTACCACCCGAGCGATATGTTAGAATGGGGATCTGGAACCCTAGTGGAAATATATATAATCCTCGATTTATGACTACAATTGAGCCCAACATTTCTGCTGCTAAGAGAGACAGTTGTTAAGGGTCATCTTATCACCTTTCTTGCCACAGTTGTGAAGTAAATCTCTCCTGTTGTTGTTCAGTTGTTAATATGGTTCTTAAATGAATCTGGCTTTCCCGTGGACTTTGCGGTCAGGAGGTCACAAAAAGGGGATCACGTGACTCCAGGATGCTGCAGCCATTGTAAGTCCATGCTAGTTGCCAAGCCCCTGAATTTGGATCATGTAACCACAGGGATGCTGCAATGGTCATAAGTGAGAAAACTGGTCATTACTCCCTTTTTCTCAGTGCCACTGTAACTTCAAATGGTCATTAAATGAATGGTTTTAATTTGAGGAGTACCTGTAAGATATTCAGTCTGAATTGGGTAATGTTATCTTCCCTTCTCCTTCTTCCTGGGGCCCAAGAACTAAGAGGACAAGAATCCAGTGATGTCTGGCTGATTTTATGAAGATACTCTAAGTCAGGGGTCTCCAACCTTAGAAACTTTAAGACTTGTGGACTTCAACTCCCAGAGTTCCTCAGCCAGCTTTGCTGGCTGAGAAACTCTGGGAGTTGAAGTCCACAAGTCTTAAAGTTACCAAGGTTGGAGCCCCCTGTTCTAAGTCACAAGTGGGACATGATCTCAGACCGTGATCCTAGGCAGAAACAGAGCCGCCTGGCTCAGACAAATTGACACCCTGCTTATAAATGACACCTGGGCTTCAGAAGCTGGGTACGTAGGATCAGATGCTGATGATAATAAAATTGTGGGAGCAGGGAAAAGGGATTCGATCCAAAGGTGTTGAGGTAGCCACTTCTCCTCAAGCTTTATTTTGCCTCTCAAGTCCTTGAATCGTGGCGCTGCAGTCTTATTCTACAAGGCAAATGTTAGTTGCTATAATTAGATGCCACTCTGTCCATTTCTTACACACAGAGATGCCATCTCATCAAGCATCTGCTAAGGTCCCAGCTAGGCCAGACCATGTGGAATTTTTGTCCAACATTGTGAAGTAGAAGTAGCAGAATTCAGGACAGGAGCCCTGAAATTTGGTTTATGAGAGGATGAACTGAAAAGCAGCCCCACAATTCATAGTCAACTGTTTGCAAGCAAGTAAGTTTGGAGGTGGCCGGCTACTTTTTACTTGCAAACACATGAGCCTTGGCAGATTAGAAAGCCCACAATATCTTAGCTGTTTACTCTTAAATATGAAAACCATGTCCTCACCGATGGTCGCCTGTCCTACAGAAGATCTTAGCTGTTTTGCAGCTCTCGTTATGCTCATGGCTGCTTTAGGAAAGCCTAGCTCAGAAAGGATTGTTCACCTTGGGAGAAATAATCTCCTCTTCAAAGGAACACGGAGCATTAAAAATATAGCAGCATTTGTCTTGCTATATATTTACTGAAGGGTGGACGTTGGAAACAGGTGCACCTGAGCTCTGAATGTTTTTCAGACTTTCACTAATCCTCTTGCTTGAAAACATGATTCAGGCAACCTGCCAACACCAACCAGAAAAGGCTTTGATGTACAAAAGGACATTTTTGGGAGTGTGGGTGTTCCTTTTACTTACAAAAGAAAGCTTCTTGTTCCTGGTGTTTGAAAGACAATCTGACCTTTTCTGGATGTTACAGCCTTTTCTTGATACTTCTGTCCTTGGACAAGAAGGCCTCCAAGTTCCCTTCCAACTTTGCTATTCTGTTAAAGTTACTTCCATCTTCATTAAGTAGGTTTCCTTTTGGTAGCCTTGCCAGCCTGTTCCATAACTAAATCTTTAGTCATGCAGCTCATAACGTTCTTATGTGCGTATTGTCATCTCTATAGCCCAAACTATGGTTTTCCCAGTAGTGATGTAGGGCTGTGAGAGCTGGGGCATAAGAAAGGCTGAGCGCTGAAGAATTGATCCTTTCAGGTTGTGGTGTTGAAACTGCAAGGAGATCCAATCAGTCAATCTGAAACCCTAAAACGATTGGGAATTCCTTACCAAAACCTCCCAGGATTGCCTGGACAGCTGATGGTGGTCGGAAAAGGAAACCTCCATCTATCAAGTGTCAAAGAAACCACAAGCATCCAGCGGTTGTGGTTGTGCAGCAGTTCAGGCAAAAAGGTTGAGAAACACACCGACATTTACCATGATTTAAATAATGTGTTTTGGCTTCTACAATTGTACAAAAAATAAGACATCATTCCTGTCTTTTTTATTTATGTGCTGAATATAAATAAATATATTTATATGCTGTGGTGGCACAGTGGTTAGAATGCAGTACTGCAAGCTAATTCTGCCAATTGCCAGCGGTTTGATCCTGACCGGCTCAAGGTTGACTCAGCCTTCCATCCTTCCCAGGTCAATAAAATGAGGGGTCAGATTTTTGAGGGCAAGAGGCTGACTCTGTAAACCACTTAGAGAGGGCTGTAAAACACTGTGAAGCAGTATATAAATCTAAGTGACATTTCTAATAGCCAGAGATAAAAAGAATAAAAATTGTAGGAATTGTACAATGATCAGAAAATATCAGAAAATATGGAATTAGCAGCGTTTGGTGCATAATAAAGGCCAGAATGGACAGCCAGAGTAGCTAACAAAGAAGCGTTAAATGGTATAAAACCAGAAACATCACTGAAAGCTAACATCAAGACAAAGTCTGATTTATTTTGGCCACGGCAGGTGTGCAAATTCATTGGAGAAAGCAGGTATCAGGATCCAGAAAGAAAGGATTTGGCCAAATATAATCCTGGTTTGTAACCTTATTATCTCCCAATCCAGCACGAACTGACCATCACAGACCATCAAGCAATGCAGGGAAATCTTAGCCAGAGCTAATTGCTCAGTGCTCCCTACCACCTTTAAACAGTGCACGCCGTCCCACCCACATGCGCAAACCCAACCTGTTGTGGCTCCGGTAGCAACTGGAGTGCAGGCATCCGTCCGCCTCCCAGCTGGGCTTGCCATGGCGAATCTGCTATGATTACATCATCAAAGGTGGTTGCTTCACGTGTCCGAATAGCCACCAATGCCGCCTCTTGCAGCTCAACGTGCAGACGGTTCTGTCTCAAGTGTGTTTGCCACCAATGCTTCTGGTTTCACCTCTCAGCTGTTTCGGCTGGTTATTGTTGGAAGGCCGGGTGGTCGTGGTTCCTGCATCCCCTGCTGGAATGGCAGCCCTGGGCCGCCAGGCATGCTAGAGCTGACATACAGCCCCCCTACCACCAAGACAGCATCTGGCAGATAAAGAGTGAATATGAGGTGGATGGACCTCCCCTCTGGTTTAGCCGGATACTTCCGGTGGAACCTGGCCACTAAACGAGGGGACCTTACATCAGTGCTAGGCACCCATGATGGCTCAGAGAGGGAGTATCCTTTCCACAATATAAGGTATTGCAGCTGTCCTCTATGCCACCGGGTGTCTAGTACCTCCTTCACCTTGTAATGTCGTTCCCCGCCCACCATGATGGGTGGAGGTGGCTGAGTAGGAGTTCCCCTGATCTGGGATGTATGGGCTGCAGTGGAATACTGGGTGGGTTTTACCCAACAACCAGGGAAGTTGGAGTTGTACCATGACAGACCTAAGTTTAACTCATAGAATCATCTATTGCAAAGTCCTTCCTGTTGAAGACTACTTCAGCTTCAATCATAACAATACAAGAGCAAACAATAGATTTAAACTCAATGTTAACTGTTTCAATCTCGATTGCAGAAAATATGACTTCAGCAACAGAATAGTTAATGCCTGGAATGCACTACCAGACTCTGTGGTCTCTTCCCAAAATCCCCAAAGCTTCAACCAAAAACTATCTACTATTGACCTCACCCCATTCCTAAGAGGTCTGTAAGGGGTGTGCATAAGAGCACAAACGTGCCAACTGTTCCTGTCCTATTGTTTCCTTTCATTATATGCAATTAATATAGTTATTACATACTTATGCTCATATATATGCTTATATATTATATAGTTATTTTTATGCTTATGCTTATATGTACTGTTGTGACAAATAAAAATAAATAAAATAAAAAAATAAAATAATCACTTTCACAATGGGGAATGGCCCAATGAATTTTGGGCCTAGATTCTTACATGGCACATTCAATTTTAGATGGTTAGATTTGTCTCCTCCCTCCCTCCCTCCCTCCCTTCCTTCCATCTTAGCTGGTTATTGAACAAACCTACCATTTTCCTGATAGCTAAGATTATTTTACCATTAAAATTTCTGCAACCTGCTAGGAAAATTCAGGATCTGGGCACAACTGATCTGTAATCCACAGATGCAGTCAATGAGTTTGAGATGCCAAACATGAAATATAGACAGTCTAATTAAAAACTAGTCATTAAAAAGCATGCAGAAGAGTTCTTTCCTAATCTGAGCAGCAGCCTGTATAAAGTTTGGCCTGCACTGCTGGCGAACATACATGTTTAATATGATCTAGCCCAGAAACAAAAAAATCGTATTAGCTTGTTCTGACAACTTGTCTTTCTCTAAGCAATTTTCCATTTTCTCCTTGGGGAATCTGTAGAGTGCACACTCAACAAACAATGATCTGGGAAAAGTCCAGGAGAGACTTGGCTAATTTATTTTTTAGGCTAGTTGACTATGAACCCTCCTTCTCCCCTTGATATGTTTCTTGATCCACTCTTAAACCTCAAATACCATTTTATTTGGAATGCCAGCAGAAGTCCTTGGAGGCAACGTTAACAAGCTCTACCAGTGTTTCACCTCAAGAGAATTGAGACTTTTGCCCAATCTGAAATATTTTCCTGTTTTTAAACACTCTCACTAATATATTTGACTGAAGCCTAATTCCACTGGGAAACATCTCATCCCAAACATATTATTTCCTTCCTAGATGTTGCCCTGTCTGCTATTTTGAACTGCTATATGGAACTCAAACCTACTTTATTATTTTATACTGTCACTTGAACAAGAAAATGAAACATGGATACAGTAGTCCTAGACTTACGACTGCAATTGAGCCTTGCATTTATGTTGCTAAGCAAGAAAGCTGTTAAGTGAGTTTTTATGATCTTTCTTGCCACAGTTGTGAAAAGTCAACCACAGCTGTAAAGTTAATAACATGGCTGTTGAAGGAATCTGGATTCCTCACTGACATAGAGAACTTGAAAAGACAATGATAATTAAATAAAATGGTTTGGCATATTTAAGCTTGCATTTTTTTTACAAATATAGCATTAATGTCCAATGTGATCTGGTTAAAAAAAGAGGCCACAATATTTCAGCAATAATATTTTTCACGGCCATAGCTCTACTTATTCAATATATACTGAATATAGTTGCTTTGTTCTTGCTCTGAATATACTTGCTAATAAAAAAATAATAATCAAATATATTGACCTGAATATATATATATATATACACACACACATACATATTTTCTGAGGTTTTCGTGGGTGTTTGTATGTAGGTCTTTGGTTATTCGGGTTTTTTCCCACGTAAAATTGGAAGTGTCTTGACGACGTTTCGACAAAGTCTCATTCGTCATCTTCAGGCTTCAGCTTCATGCTTCTGGGAGCAATGTGTGATCGCAGCTGTTTCTTCCTTTTTAACTGCTGGTGGGGGTTTGAACTGATTGGGTGGGAGCTTGGCTGTGCTCTCATTGGATGGGGGTTTTTTGGTGCTCTGATTGGATGGGGGTGTGTCCTGTTTGGGTGGGGGCTTGGTTGTGCTCAGATTAGTCTTAGTTGCAGGGGGATTTGAGCTGGTGAGCTGCATTGCTGTTGTTTGGCTTCGTGGTCGTGGTCGTGCTACATCTTCATAGTGGGTGTCAGTCTGCTGCATGTATGGATTGGAGGGATTTGAAATGGCTAATGTTGCAGCTGCGGTCTGGCTTCTGGTCCTTGATCGTGCTTCCTGATCAGTGTGGGTTTGGGTCTGCTTTCTGGGTGGATGTGTGGTGGTGACATCCGGTGTGGACCTCGTGAGTGTGGGTCTGGTGTCATTCCTTGTGTTAGGGACTCGTTTGTCAATAAGGGCGGGTTTCCAAATGGCTGGTAGGCGGGAGGTATCATTTTGTTTGTTCATGCTATGTGGGCGTTTTTCTATCTCGATGGCTTCTATGATTATTCTGTTGTTAAAGTGTTCAGTTTTGGTGATAGTTCTGGTCTTTTTAAAGTCAATATCGTGTCCTGTGGCTTTAAGGTGTTGGACCAGGGAAGAAGTTGGTTCCTCTTTTTTGACTGAGTTCTTGTGTTCTTCAATGCGTGCACTTATTCTTCTGTTGGTTTGTCCAATGTATGTGGTGGGGCAGGCGGTGCATGGGATTTCATATACTCCTTGATTTTCTAACTCAATTTTGTCTTTGGGGTTTCTTAGGATGTAGAACCTTACTTTTTTCACTGTTGAATTTCATTTTGTTAGATAGCGCCCAATGTTTTAGTCTGTCAAGATCTTTCTGTATCTTTCAGATCTTTCTGTATATATATATATGTTGCAAAGCCTTAGGATTTGCAGAGTAGCAGGGAAGTGCTTTTTCCAGCAGATTAATATTGCAAAAATTACTTGGCAGGGCCTCAATCAGACATCACATAATGCTCATTGAGTTTGCTCATTGGTCGTACTTCCATGTGTGTAAGCAACAGAAAAATAATGATGTGGTGGAAAACCATTCTTATCATCATTAAACATATCCAGCTTGCAATGCTCAACAACAGAAAGAGACATGGGTTTTTCACTTAAATCTCTCCTGTCTAGATCCTGTTCCCAGATGGGGCACTTCTCTTCTCCCTGGAGCAGTCAGTGCTTTATTGTAATGAGAAATGGGAGATACAGATTATCCTCAATTTACATCCACAATTGAGCCCAAAATTTATGTTGCTAAGTGCGACATCCGTGGAACTTTGCCCCATTTTACAGCCTTTCTCGCCCTGTTTCTTATTATAAGTGTCTCTCTTTCTCTCCCTGTTTCCTGCTCGTCATCCTCCGTCTCCTGACCCATTCAGAAGGCGCAGGAACCATTTTTCTTAGCCACCAAAGCGAATTTGTGTTCTGAGGGCAGAGACACCTTGTCTTTCTCTGATCTTATATTCTCTTTTATTGGCAGAATTAGCACTTTTTTCCAGGCTGGGAACCACGCTGCATGCAGAAGCGTTGAGCAAATACAATATTATCCTGTTTCTACATTGATTGTCTACAAACCAGATTATTTCATACCTGACATAAATCCAAAACTGGGTGTTGACCTTTATTTGTTTGTTTGCTCTTAGATTTATACCCCACTTTCCAATCAGGAAATCAAGGTAGTATAACAGGATAACAGAGCTGGAAGGGAGCTTGGAGGTCTTCTGAAGCAGGAGACCCTACACCATCGGAATGGGACAACTTCTTAAAAACTCCCAGTGATGTAGAACACACAACTTCTGAAGGGAAGTCATTCCACTGATTGTCGCTGATAAGAAATTTCTCCTTAATTCTCAGTAGGTTCTGTCTTTGATTAGTTTCCATCCGTTGCTTCTTGTTCTGCCTTCTGGTGCTTTGGAGAATAGGTTGACACCCCCCCACCTCTTCTTTGTGGCAGCCCCTCAAACATTGGAAGCAGGGGTGGGTTCTAAATTTTTTTGCTACCGGTTCTCTGGCTTATTTTGTGGGCATGGCTTGATGGTCATGTGACAGTGGGTGTGGCTTGATGGTCATATGACTGGGTAGGCGTGGCCAAATCAATGTCTCTCATGTCAAGGGGTACCTCGCCTGGCCCCTCCCCTCCCAGCCATTCCTTGTCACACCCAGCCTCAATGTATCTATAATTCTGCAAAAATGTTGTTCACCTTTCTGCAACTTTATTATCTCCATAATATAGATCAGGGGTCTCCAAACTTGGCCACTTTAAGACTTATGGACTTCAACTCCCAGAATTCCTCAGCCAGCTTTGCTGTCTTAAAGTCTTAAAGTGGCCAAGGTTAGAGACCTCTGCTATAGATGCACTTTCATGGACCACTGAAAGGAGGAAATGGCTCACATGCTTTGCCCAAGAGTGTGATAGGCAACAGGCTTTTAAGGGGCTACTAGAAAGAAGGAGGGGGAGAAGTATTTTCCAAAGCACCAGAAGGCAAAACAAGAAGCAATGGATGGAAACTCAACAAAGAGAGAAGCAACCTAAAACTAAGGACAAACTTCCTGACAATGTGAACCTATATAGGTTTCAGTCATAATTTCACATATAAAATAGCCATTCATGTAATACAACCTGCATATTGTTCAAAACAATCATTAGTATTATGGCTGATGTTTGACAGCAAGCCTAAAATCTCCATTCCCTCCCTACTCCAGGGGAAGGTTACTTCAAAATCCCCATTTCCTCCCCACCCCACTAATCTGTTCTGGGAAGGAATCAAACTCCCCCCTCTTCATTTCCCAAATAAAATATCCAGATATTTAAGGAATAATCAAGCTGCTAGCAAGGAACCTGCCTGGAATTCCACATTCCTGCCAGCTGCATAAAGGAAACTTCGTAATCAGAGATCATAGAAAGTGGAAGCCGGAAGTTCAGCTCCATTTACAAGCAGGCAGAAAACTTATTCAAGACAGGATACTTCACAATGAAAATCGCCCAAACCTTTTTAGAAACACAAAGCCCATGTTGCACAAATCCCAAAACTTCAAAACATTGAACCATATAAGAATTCCTCCTCTTATCCAATTTGTTGTTCAGCTGACTCAGAACGGAGCTTCTAGCCGCTCTGTCAATTTCCCCCAGGCCACTTCTTTGCCAAGCGATCTCCTGGCTGAGAAGCAGCCGATCAATTTAAAGGGACGGTGTCTTGTTTTTTTCTCTCTTCTTCGACAAGTGAGTCTTGATTTTTTCCTTCTAGCCGATCAGCTGGGAGTCGGGAGGCAGCAATAGATCAGGGGCGGGGCCAGGCAGAATTTTTACTACCGGCTCTCCGAACTACTCAAAATGTTTACTACCGGTTCTTGCGAACTGGGGAGAACCGGTAGCAACCCACTACTGATTGGAAGACTGCTATCGTATCCCCCCCCCAGTCCTTCTCTTTGTTAGATTACTTAATTCCTGCAACTGTTCTTTATATGTTTTAGCCTATAGCTCCCTAATTTATGTTTAGGTTTATTTAGGTCTCTCATGGCATAACCTTCTGCTTCTGTTCCATCCTCAAAAGGCTTAATATGTTTAAAGGTACAGACAAATGATTCACGCAAATGTTCAATCCTAGCAACACGTCCCCACTTGTCCCTAGTCCGAAGGGCAAATAAAATATACCCAGAAAAATATGTTTCGTGAATTGCACCTGGAGTGAGTCAGTATAGAGTCTATATGTGCCACAAATGGATTTTTTTCATTTGTTTGTTTTTACTCCAGTGACTTCTGCCTGGGGAAAACATTTCAAAATAAAATCCAGTTAACTTACTGTTAAAGCACAAGGGAGTTCTATAATAACTATGCTGTGCTTTGCCCCTGGAAATTCTTAACAAAAGGTAATTTCGAGAAACTTTGTTCACCAAGCACTGAACTGTTTTATCTTGATCAATGCTTCATTCAGTGTTTAAATATTTTGATTGATTTTGCTAAAGTTAAGGAACAGAATTATTAATAAGTCTGGCTAACTTCAAAGCTACTTTATGTAAGTAGTATGAAACCAAGAGAATTTTTCCCCATAGAAAATAGCAGAACATACATGAGAACAATGGATCTGACTCAGTGGTGAAATCTAAACATTTTTGCCACTGGTTCTGTCAATATGGCTTGGTGGGCCTGGCCTGGCGGTCATTCCCTTCCCTCCTTCCTTCCTTCCTTCCTTCCTTCCTTCCTTCCTTCCTTCCTTCCTTCCCTCCCTCCCTCCCTCTCCCTCTCTCTCCCTCTCTCTCTTTCTCTCTTACACACACACACACACACACACACACACACACACACACACACACGTGGTCTGAGCACTGGCTGCTATGGGAGAAGGAAGAAAGTGCTCTGGGAGGGCAGGCGGCCTGGCCCAGAAGTGGTGCATCCCCTGTCATTAGCTGGATGCAGGCAGTGGGACCTGAGGTGGAGGGGAAGGGAAGCAGGCAGCAGTCACCGAAAGACCCCACGGAAGCTGAGCGCGCCAGGCACAAAAGGTGAGCAAGCCTCGCCCTGTTCCCCCAATTTGGTCGAGTGCAACGGGTCTCCCTTCCCCACCACCAGTGTCAGCCTTGCATCTGCCCACCCTTCCAGGACTGCCCATGCACACCCCAGCAGAACAGCAGTCTAGGCTCCAGTTGGAGCAGCGGGAGAAGGAAGAAAGCAAGGGCCCCTTTCAGCACCGGTGCTGCCATCCCTCTCAGTCCCAGCGCAATGGTTGTGTCTCCCCAAGGGCCACCGGGCCAGTGGGAAGCAACTCTCTCCCACACAGGTGGGATGGAGAGGGTTTCTCTCGTGAATTAAAAACCCATGCTAGGGAGGAGGAGGAGGAGGAGGAGGAGGAGGAGGAGGAGGAGGAAGAGGGGGTTTGCTGCACAAAAGTACCAAAGGCTGTGCAAAGTTTCAAACCTTGGGCAAGCTTGCAAAATGAACTCAATGAATCCAGCAAGGAGGAGGTCACCTTGCCTTCCCTCTTGCCACTCCGAGCTCTGTCCAGCCTTGAAACTGGTGGAGGAGAAGAGGAGGAGGAGGAGGGCTGCTTGGTGTGATGCCTACATTCTCCCCCTCTCTTGCACGGGCAGTATCTCAGCCTTGCAGCCGCCATGGTCTGCCCTGCGCAAGCCGTGGGCATTGCATCAGGACTCTGGAGGTGAGTGGAGCCATGGAGCAGTTTTGCAGAGGAGGTAGAATAGCATGGCAGTGGCTGTCCACGCCTGGTTTCTTGCCAAACAGACAGGAGAAAGTAAGGGAGGGAGGGGGAGGCTGGGTTTTCCCAGCCTTTGCCGGGTACCCCCCCCCCGCTCCCCCAATCACTTCCAAAAGATGCGAGAGGCATTTCGGGCAAAGGTATTGTGGGGAGTTTTTGCAGCAGGAGAATAAAAAGGCTCTAACAGACCCAGATTGTCATGGGGTTCCCCCTCCCCTTCTTTATTTGTCTGCCCCTGCCGTGTCTGGTCCCTTTTTGTTAAGTGCAGCACCATTTTTTTTTAATTCAAAAAGTTTTACAGAAAAAATTTCCCCCCCTTTCCCCCCAACCCCCCTCCCTTCACAAATATCCTCCCCCCTCCCCCCTGGCTTCCCAGAACAAGCACAAGGTATAGTTAAAAATAAGACAAACATATGCTAAGAAAATTTTCTCCCAAAACTATTATACCAATTTTCCTTCTCTAGCTCTGACTTCCTCCTAACATAACCAAAATCCTTCAAAAAAATAAAAAAATAAAATAAAAATAAAAATTAAGAATTAACAATAGTTAAATATATAAATCAATAGAACAAATTAATCCTAAAGTATTTAAAACCAACTAAAGCATAAAAATCCAATCCAATTCAAAAAATATGTCCCTTATAACTTCTATAACCATATAATTTCCCCCCCCATATCTTTCTTACATAAGATCTTTTGAAAATATTCTATTTAAAATTTAGTGCAATACCTTATAAAATTTCAATACAGAAAATTACAATATCTATTCAACTTTAGTCCTTCCTCATCAAAATCCAGTATAGATCCAAATATCTAGTCTTTTATGATAGATATAAAACATCCTCACAAATTGTCTTTCCGGAACACTAATATTTTTGTCTATTAATTTATTTATTTATTTATTTATTAATCGTATTTATATACCGCCCTATCTCCCGAAGGACTCAGGGCGGTTCACAGGCATTTAAAAACATATAAATATAAATACAGAATAAAAACAATTAAGAAACTTATTTGAAAGCCCGTTAATTAAAATATACAAATAAAACCCAATTAAAACCCATGAATTTAAAACCTAGCTCAGTCCTGCACAATTAAATAAATATGTTTTAAGCCCGCGGCGGAAGGTCCGAAGGTCCGGAAGCTGGCGGAGTCCGGGGGGAAGTTCGTTCCAAAGGGTGGGAGCCCCCACAGAGAAGGCCCTTGCCCTGGGCGTCGCCAGACGACATTGCCTTGCTGACGGCACCCTGAGGAGACCCTCTCTGTGAGAGCGCACGGGTCGGTGAGAGGTATTCGGTAGCAGTAGGCGGTCCCGTAAGTAACCCGGCCCAATGCCATGGAGCGCTTTAAAGGTGGTCACCAAGACCTTGAAGCGCACCCGGAAAGCCACAGGTAGCCAGTGCAGTCTGCGCAGGATGGGTGTTATACGGGAGCCACGAGGGGCTCCATCTATCACCCGCGCAGCCGCGTTCTGGACTAACTGCAGCCTCCGGATGCCCTTCAAGGGGAGCCCCATGTAGAGAGCATTGCAGTAATCCAGGCGAGACGTCACGAGTGCGTGAGTGACCGTGCATAGGGCATCTCGGTCCAGAAAGGGGCGCAACTGGCGTACCAGGCGAACCTGGTAGAACGCTCTCCTGGAGACGGCCGTCAAATGGTCTTCTAGAGACAGCCGTTCATCCAGGAGGACGCCTAAGTTGCGGACCCTTTCCATCGGGGCCAATGACTCGCCACCGATGGTCAGCCGCGGATTAAGCTGACTGTGCGGGATGCGGCATCCACAACCACTCTGTCTTGGCGGGATTGAGCTTGAGCCTGTTTCTCCCCATCCAGACCCGTACGGCCTCCAGACACCGGGACAGCACTTCGATAGCTTCGTTGGGGTGGTCCGGTGTAGAAAAGTACAGCTGGGTGTCATCCGCATACAGCTGATACTTCACACCGAAACCACTGATGATCTCACCCAGCGGCTTTTTTTATATATTAAATATTATTTATATAATATTTTTAAAAAACCTTGTTTCAAGAATAATACTTTTGTCTCTTGCCATTTTTTTTGGTGCATTAATCTCTGTCTTTCCTTCGTTACTCCTTTTAAAAAGTCAGTCACAATATTTCCTAGTAATTCCTTATGTCCAATAATCCAAAAATTACTGCCGTATATTGCATCAGTCCAAAAAGAGAACTCTTGGGAAACATTAAGCTTATGAATCTTTTCCATTTGAGGGACAATCTCCTGTAGCACAAATTCAGGCAGTTCATCCAAACTATTTAAAGAAAACTTCTTTACATCATCTTGTTTCTTCACGATCAAATCTTCATATTTATCCACTTTTATTTGTATCTCCTGCATTCCATTTTCCGAATAGTTGCACTGGTTAGTTTGCTCCAAGCTCTCATCCAAAACGTCCCCATTTTTATCAATTTGTATTTTTGAATAATTAAATACATACTTTCTGTGTAGTCCTGTATAAAGTCACAAATCCATTCTTCTGAAAGAACCTCCATGACAAAGTTCCTGCTGAGAGTCCCCTTGTAAAGTACTTAAACAATGTAATATAATCCAACAGTCCACAGTCAAACACAATAAGATAAAATCTCCATTCAGTTTCGATTCAACAGCAAAGCTCCCTTTGATGTATCGCTCTGCTTTCAGTTTCCCTAAAACGAAACTGAAGGGGGGGCAGAAATTTCTCTTTTTTTAAAAAAAAGGGTAGAAGTCAGAAAATCAAAAATACTTGCAAACCAATAATTGTTCACTCACGCTTGTTCCGCTGCTTTTAGTAACCACAAAAAGAAATCAATTGCTAGCAGAAGTGGACACCTTCCTCTTTTCCTGCTTTTTCAGGAGCGCAATGAATACTGGAGGTTGGGGGAGGGGTAAGGGGATTCGACCCTCCAGGACTTTGTATTACAAAAACAAAGCCCCTAGGGGAATCTACCACAGTTCCCCCCCCTTGCTCTTTCTCTCTCTTTCAACCAGAGAGAGAAATTAAGCCGGGATCAGTTGTTATGTCCGGCTTTTACCATATTCAATGCGGAGTGCCATAAATTAGCACCCAGCAAGAAAGGTGGCGCCACCCAGAAGCCCCAAGTGCAGCACCATTTTTTATTTTAGGTTCCTCTCTGGCACCGCAGCTCCTCTCAGCCCCAGCACAGCTGCTGCGTCTCCCCCAAGGATGTGGGGGTTAGGGTTAGCTGGACACTGAGCTCGGAAGGCAAGTGGGCTTGGGGGACCACCAGGGAGGCAGACTGAAAGGCAGGCGAGCATGGCAGGGCTGCAGGGAAAGGAGTAGGCTGCTAGCTCCCTTCCCTGCAGACCTGCTATGCTTGCCTGCCTTCCGCATGGCCTTCCACTTGCCTGCCTTCGCAAGCTGGTCACCGGGATGCCAGGAAGGTTGTGTGGAAGGCAGGCAAGCATGGCAGGATTGCGAGCCGCAGACCAGTTCAGGGGCATGGCCAGCCAGCGATTGCTATCAGTTCGGCGAACCAGCCCCAATCTCCACTACCGATTCGCCCGAACCGGTCCAAACCAGTAGTATTTCACACCTGATCTGACTGGCTCTTAATTGAGTTTTGCATCAATATTATTTCTTTCATTATTCCCTTCTTTTCTCAAGCTTTTTTCCTACAAACACTCTAGATCACTCATTTCCTACAAGATCTTTGTCTAAGATTCTTCCCTTTTGAGATTCTTCTCGTGCTTAAAGATGAACAGAATAAGAGAATAACAGAGTTGGAAGGAAACTCTATAATATTTCAGACAGGTGGCTGTCCAGTTTCTTCTTAAACACCTCCAGTGTTTAAACACCTCAAAGAAGTAGTGCAAGATCTGAAGAGGTGGAGGGACCTGGCCCATAGAATGGCCAAGAGTTGGACACAACTGAATGGATATCATCGTCATCACCATCACCATCACCATGTTCTAAAGACATTTAAGTTCCTGGTGTTGGAAGCTCTTGAAATTTGTTGTTCCCACAGCAAGAAGAAGCATCTGCACAAGTTTTGGACACGTGGATGGGCTTATTTCACAACTTTTAGTAGCTGCCTGGAAGAATTGAGCAAAAGTTTGGGAATTGGAGAAATTTCAAAAGTAAAACAATGCTAGCAGGTCACTTTTAGAAGGAGGGAGATGACCGCATTGTTTTACAAGGCAGCTTTGGCATTGAAGCTTTCCATGAATCTTCATCAAAACAAGGACATCCCCTTGACGCTTTTGCCAGGAATAATATAAATTACAGATTGCTGCTGTTTTCCCCATCCGCACATCTCTGGGAAAAAAATGTAATCTCTCAATGAGTCTTCTTAGATTATGCACTTGGTTTTTCGCACTCTAGAATAGAATAGAATAGAATTTTTTATTGGCCAAGTGTGATTGGACACACAAGGAATTTCTCTTGGAATTTGCACCACAGTATATCATTATGGTCCTTGCTAGGAAAAAGGACTTCCCAATTATGCAATGTCTTTTTTTTTTTAATGTTTTGAGCTTTTAAAAAGAATGCTGTTCCCCAAACATTCTTAGATGCCCTTCCTTTAATATTTAAGTACAACTTCAAGTTTGCCCATTTGAAAGCCAAATCAAAGTGAAAAGAAGAGAAACCAAAGACACTCTGGATTGCAGAATGATTGAACTTTGAGATTTTTACACTTTGCCTAAGCTAGCAGGTGGAAAAAAATAAATTCTCCAAGGCACACACTTCTTATTTCTCATTTATTTATTAATTTCTACCTCACCTTTTTTTTTTTGTACAAGTTAAGATGGAATACATAATGCTCTTCTTCCCACAGCAGTTGATCCAGGAGCTGGGCAGGGTTAAGAGAAGGACTGCCCCAAATTCTCTAGCTGGCTTTAATACTGGAGATAAAACTACAGCTCATGGTCTCTAGAATTTGGTTGACCTTATGTGGACTTCAGAACTAGCCAGGTTAGTATTTACATGAAGGGCTTCAGGGACCCTCAGGACTGCAGGCAAGAAAGCAAACAACCCAGGAAACTCACACTAGAAAAGCACACTGGTACTGTTGATGAGACAACATGGCACCAGGAGTTGAGCATCACACCACAGAATGCTTACCTTTTACCACTGGGGATTACAAATGTTAAGCCACCCTTTTGTCCTTTTGCTGAGAAACCAGCAAGGATATGTCTCTGAAGCCACTATGAGATGTTCTCTTTTTCTACATCAGAAAGATGCCTTCAAAAATTGAGAAAGTTGCATACCCCCAACCCTTCAGAAAGGGGTATCTTTTTGGTATGTATCTCTTTGAAAAGCAGGTTTTACGTTGCAAAGGCTGTTATCTATAAAAGCAAAACAGGTGACGAGGATCTGCATTCCTTAGCGTGAAGTTTCTTCTTCAGCTTGTTTGTGGATGGTAGTAGAAATAAAAATGATTCCTTCTTGAAATTCTCTCCCCATCTCTGCCATGCTTGACGAGTCCCAGTGTCAGGGTTCCAGGTAACACCCCCAACGAAGGGAGACTCCGAGGCCAGCGGTTCCTCAAGGTTCCATTTTATTAGAGATGTCATATTGGCACATCTGGGAAAACCCGAATCTGAAAGCTTCCAGGTTTTCCCCACCCATAGGAAAGTCCAAGTCCCTGCCCAGCACCCACATGCACATCATATGGCCCAATCAAGCCACCATCCCAACTGGAGATGCCTCCCAGTCATACCTCTCCAGGTGCAGGGCAAGATGTCCTTGACTCTCTAAGAAAAGAATGTTATTATGACTATATATCTCCCCTGTTGCATACAATCTCCCATTCCCAGTTTCCCACGGCATAAATGTGGCAGCCCTGAAGATCCAATGCAAAAGACAGGGAATAGACCTAAAAACGTAGGTCCCAGCTTTTTACTGGGCAACTTCAGTTTTATGTATTTAATTTGATAGATAAACCCGAAGTCCCACACAGAAGGTTTTTTTTTTGAAGAGGTCGGTATTTGTCCCCTTGTTTTTTATATGCCTCAGTGGTTTCTGCTAGCACTTTTTTAATTTTCTCCCAGCCCTTCCTCAGTGACTCCATCCACTCTGTCAGGGTCATGGAGGAGGGAGGGAGGTTTCTCTGGGCAGTTTGGCCATGGGAACAAATTCCCTGCTGCTGGTGACCTGGAAGGGGGTTGATCCAGTGCTACTATGCATGGTTGTTGTGCCTCGTCCTCCCTCCTCTCCTCAGCCGGGCCCCTCCCATCTCATCCCGGGTCTGCTATCAGACTCTGAGTCTGATAATGAAGATGAATGGCCTGTCATGCCTCCAGCCCCCGGCCCTGGCCCCATGCCTGGACAGGATGTCAGGAATGAACAAACAAACCTCACTCGTGCGCCGTGTGTTCCTTTGGCTCAGCCATCGGGGGAGGTCGGCCACAGATTGGAATTGCTCGGGCCTACTCCTTCTGACCCCTCCCTTTCTCAAACAGCAGAAAACAATTCAAAGTAGGAGGATCCTCGCTTCCGGAGATCTGAGAGGCGACGTCAGCAGAAGGAAGGGAGGGGCAGGCCTGGATAAATGCTGAGTCATGGAGCCACACCCCACAGCCTATATAAAGGACCTGCTTTTGGCATTCTTTGAGTCAAGCAAAGTCTCATCTAGTTTGCTGAAGTCACAACTTGGATTCCTGCCAGTCAGTAAATCTGTTTAATGAACATCTTTGCCAGCTTCATTGTTGAGGGCAATCCTGAGCAAGCAGTGAAGTGGGCTTGCTTTGAAAAGAAGTCAATTACCATCCAAATCACTGTATTTCCCCCACTTTCTGGGAGCTCAACTATAAAGTCCATTGCAATTTCCTCCCAAAGCCAGCTGGGGCTAGCTACTTGCTGGAGGAGCCCAGGAGGTTTCTCTGGTCTCATCTTCATGGCAGCACAGGTGGCACAGCTTTTCACATAATCCTCCACATCGGCTTTCATGTTTGGTCACCAAAACTGTCTCCTGGTCAGGTGCAAGGTTTTCAAGAACCCAAAATGGCCGGCCAGTCCTGAGTCATGGCTGCACTGGTAATACTTCCAGTCTCAAACTGGTGGGGGACATTTCGTTTGGATCCCTTCCAAGCCAGTCCATTCCTTCGGGTCAAGATATCTTTATTATCCGTGAGCCGGAAGTGCTGTTTTCAATGCTGCTGTCAGCTTGTCCTGTCGGGGATCAGGTTGTCATCTGGCTTGGCCCCTAGTGGTAACTTGTGTGGCTTGTTGTGAGGGGGGGAATGATGGTATGGTTGACTTCTTCCCTGAGGCTATTGAATTGTGGTTGTCTCGATAAGGCATCGGCTAGCAGATTTTTTCCCAGCTGGGTTGTACTTCAGTTTGAATTTAAATCGCCTGATGTATTGTGCCCAATGGATTTGTTTGAGAGATAGCTTTCTGGGGTTGTTTTTGTTTTAGAGCTTTGAGGTTTTTGTGATCAGTCCAGACCTCAAAAGGCACTTTACCTTCTTCCAGAAAATGTCTCTAGGAGAGAATGGTTTCCTTCATAAAGTCCCCACTGGAAAGAGAGGGGAGGACTTTATCCTCTGTGGGTGGCATCTGTGGGAGGAAGACTTTAAGCCTCCTTCCCTCCCCTGTCCTTGTACTACAATAAAACGAATCACAAAGGCAGCTTCATGCTATGTGCCTTCCTCCACCTCCTCCTCCTCCTCCTCCTGTCTATTGTTATAGTTGGGATGTTGCTGGTTTCATGAAATAGATGCAATTTGCAAGTACAGATGTATCCAGAAGGTGGCATCTCCTCCTTGCCTTTCCCTTAAGGAAGAGAAGCCTCCTGTCATCCTGGGATTATTAATCTGCAACCCTGCAAGTGCCTTGGACCTTCCTATCACTGTGGAGTCCAGTGCTGCACATTTCCTTGGCTAGAACATTGAACCGTCAACGGAGAAAGTGATGTGAGGCTCCTGAAAACCTCTGTGATCGTGTAAGGCTCCTCCCCCTCTCCTTTTATTCTGCAAAGGAGTTTTTTAAAACTCTGCATTCTGGGCAGAACAGCCAGCTTTGCTTCCGAGGGTCCTCTTCAATTACCATTCACACTGACGGAAATCTTTGAACCATTCCTGATATGCTGTCTTGTTGCTAGGCGGAAGAAACCCCTCTCAAGACTGCCTGGAGTGGATACAGAGAAGTGTGTGTGTGTGTGTGTGAGAGAGAGAGAGAGGGGGTGGGTGGGAGGGAGAGGGGGTGTGTGGGATGGGCAGGCAGGCAGGCAGGGAAAAAAAGAAGGAGATTGAAGGAGAAGGGATGAAGGAGAAGGAGAAGCAGAGAAGTGATTTTAGGCTCCGAAATGGTATTTATGGGCATATATGTGATGGGGGAAGGCTTTGGGGCACCAACCCTGCCTACTATCCAATGCTCCAGATTTTAGCTAGTTCCCTCAAAGGTGAAGAAAATAACATCACAAAAAAACCCAATTTGCACTAAAATAGGTGCACAGTTCAGTGTGAACATCTCTAAATTGCTTCCTTCCCTTTGAATAAAACACACCCTTCTGGCCAATGGCTTTCATCCAAAGAGGTCATTTTTACTTGTCCCAATGCTTATTCTACTGTTCACTCATCTCGTTGCAAAATGTGGGGAATTCCAAATTTTGCACAGTGATTCAGCCTACTTAGCTAGGCTTTTGGTGCATTTGGTGTTTGCAGTATTTGAGCTAATGGCTCTCTTGTTTGCAGGTCACCTTGTGAAGCACGTGGATATCACCTCCAGTGTAGCCAAGAGGCTACAGGTTTATTCAAGAATAAGAACGTTATTGGTCTGCCTGGAAAATATTGGAAGAAGTTAGTTTTATGGACTCTCATTTGTCAGTAAGGAACAGAAATATGCATGACATTTGGACATTTAGCTGAAGACATCAATTGCTTTTGACATTTTCTGATAAAGGTCTGGATATTCTGACTCTCTCTCTTAAAATGTTATGGGCTACTGCTTGTTTTTTAATACTCCCCAATTGCTGATGCTTCCTGTAACAACTTTTTAGAACATTTTCTTAATCCAGAATCCCACTTGGGTATCACTGGGTTCTGGTTCCTTCTGTTCAATGCATTATGTCACTGTATTTTCATCAACGTCACAAGGCATAGCTTGGTTTGTACCTCTTTTATGATATATGCCCTACATTTTTGAGCATGCAAGGGGACATCCATGAAAGATCATAGACTCATAGGTTCAGGGTTATGACATTGTCACATTCATGTGTTGAGACGTAGCAGAATAACAGAGTTGGAAGGGACCTTGGAGGTCTCCTAGTCCAACCCCCTGTTCAAGCAGGAAACCTTGTACCATTTCAGACAAATGGTTGCCCAGTCTCTTCTTAAAAGTTTCCAGTGATGGAGCACCCACAACTTCTGGAGGGAAGCCATTCCACTGGTTGATCATTCTCACTGTCAGGAAATTTCTCCTTATTTCTAGGTTGAATCTCTCCTTGATTAGTTTCCATTTTTTCCATCTAACCAGTGTGGGAAGACAACAAAACAAAACAAAACAAAACCAATCCTATAAAAAAAAAAACACAAGCAGAATTAAATCAAATAGGAATTCAATTTTTTCTTGACTCCTAGGGACACAATTCATTGTAGTTTTCTTGCAGCTGTATGAAAGCATACTGTATGTGTAATGTATTTGAATTTCAGGAGGGAAATTTAGGCGGGAAAAAAGCACGTTGCTGATTGGCTGGTGCCTCAGCCAAATTACTATTTAAAGAGGGGTTTTGCCTGTTGGTTGCTGCTGGGATCACAATAAACTAAAGAGCTGTTGTCACTTGTATCGTCTCCTGCCTCTTCATTGCCCAAACTTAACATTGGCGACGAGGATGGGATATTGAAGGCAGTGAGACTAGGAAAAGAGCTGAAGGAGCAACTTAGTTTCAAACCCAGCCAGTCATCCAGAGCGGATACATAGCGATGTCTAGCTATACACCGCCAGCGCCATTCAACCCAGCCAAGGAGAAATGGGGGTCGTACATGGCTCGTTTCGAGTGTTTCCTCGAAGCCAACGAACTGCAAGGAGTATCGGATAATCGGAAGCACGCTTACTTCTTGAGCCACTGTGGCCAGAAGTCTTTGATACTGCCGAATCGCTGTCAGAACCAACGCCTGTCCAGTCGGTGCCATGGCCAGTGCTACAGACGACGCTACGAGCACACTACGCGCTGGTGCCGTCGAAGTTCGTGCAACGGTTCGAGTTAAGGCAAAGAGTTCAGTGAGAGGGCAAATCTATAAGCATGTACATGGCCGCATTAAGGAAAGCCGCAACCCACTGTGAGTATAGGGATTTGGAGGACACTTTATTAGAACAACTCATTTGTGCGGTCAGGGACATCCGACTATAGAGGCGGCTGCTGTTGAAAAGCAACCTAACCCTGGCGATAGCCCTGGATGAAGCCAGGGTGCACGAGATGTCCACCAAAGCGGCGGAAACCTTACAGAAGCCGAACGCACAAAGTCCCTCAGCGAGAGCAATGCCGGTCCACAGCAAAGAGATCCAGGCAGAATGGGAAGAGGAAGAAGAGGAAGAGGTTTTCCACACTGGGAGGCTGGAGAGAGGCGACCGTGACAAGTGTGTAAGTTGCGGAGGCCAACACCAACGACAGAATTGCAGGTTCAAGGACGCAATTTGTCGGCGGTGTGAAAAGAAAGGACATATAGCTCAGGCCTGCCGAGCCTCCCAACCTTCCCGCCAAAAATTCAAACCGGCCAACCAACAGGGCGCCGGTTCCACGAAGCGGCCAGGGATTGGCCAATTCAAAAAAGGCACGAAGTCGAATCACACCACTGTGCGAGTGGGCCACGCATCGACACGGCTAGAAAAGAAAATATTCACTAAGACCTACATCGAAGGAGTGCAGTGTAAAATGGAGGTGGATACCGACTCATCAATCACGATTATGTCCTGGGACATGATCACATGGGACCTGCCAGAAGTCGCGAAACGACAGCTGCAACCCCAAAAGCTGAGAGTGCAAGACTACCAGGGAAACCGGATCCCTGTTAAAGGAGCCACACTGGTCAGAGTAAGATATGGACAATTCAAGAAAACCCTGCCGATCACCATCGTTGACGGAAGCCTGCCCAGCTTACTGGGACTGGACTGGTTTCGAGCCTTAGGAATGGGCATCACCGGGATCCACAGCTGTGGAGTCAACCTGAAGGATGAATTGTTGAAGGAATTCGAGGACATTTTTCAAGACAGCCTGGGCAAGTACATGGGGACCCCCATCTCATTCAATTTAGACCCCCAGGTAACTCCCATTAGATTAAAGGCTAGGAGAGTTCCGTTTGCTCTCAAACCCAAGATTGATAGGGAATTAGACAAACTAGTAAACCAGGGAATACTAGTCCCCGTCGACCATGCAAAATGGGAGACACCAATAGTGACCCCAGTCAAACCGAATGGATCAGTCCGTATTTGTGCTGACTATAAGGCAACGCTTAACAAGGCATTGCAAAAGAGTGCTTACCCCGTCCCCATAGTGCAACATTTGTTGCACTTGTTAGGACAGGGACAGGTTTTTGCCAAACTCGACCTGGCTCAAGCCTACCAACAACTACCAGTTGACAACGAAACGGCCGAAGCACAGACGATTGTCACACACCGGGGCGCTTTTAAATGCACTCGACTTCAGTTCGGAGTTAGTGTAGCCCCCGGGTTATTCCAAAACCTAATGGAACGGCTCCTACAAGGTCTACCGGGAGTAGTTCCATATTTCGACGATGTACTGATATCAGCAGAAAACTTGGAAGAATTAGGGGTCAAATTGCGGAAGGTTTTGGGCATTTTCAGGTCTGCGGGGCTTAAGGTTAAACTTAACAAATGTCAGATAGGAGTTGAATCTGTAGAATTCTTAGGTTACCGGATAGATAAGGAAGGCATCCACCCAACTGAGAGCAAAGTGCGAGCCATTAGAAAGGTCCCACCCCCAAAAAACAAAGCAGAATTACAAGCATTTTTGGGGCTTGTAAACTTCTACGCGGTATTTTTAAAAAATAAGGCAATGGTAGCCGAACCGCTACATAAACTGCTAGCGAAAAAATCTGTATGGACTTGGGGCAGGGTTGAGGCTAAGGCGTTTGAAGGCGTTAAGAAACTTCTGTCCAGCGATAGCCTTTTAATTCAGTACAATGGGACGTTGCCACTAGTACTAGTTTGTGATGCATCACCCTACGGAGTAGGGGCTGTCCTCAGCCACAGGTTACCGAACAGTTCAGAAGCCCCTATCGCATATTTTTCCCGCACGATGTCCGCAGCAGAAAGGAACTATAGCCAACTAGATCGGGAAGCCCTTGCTATAGTCTCTGGGGTTAAAAAATTCCACGAGTACCTGTTTGGGCGGCAATTTGAAATAGTCACAGACCACAGACCTTTATTGGGACTCTTGGCAGGGGACCGTCCAACACCGGTTGCATTATCACCCAGGCTGACCCGTTGGACTATTTTCCTGGCAGCATATTCATACCAACTGTCTCACCGACCGGGCAAGGACTTGGACATGCGGACGCTTTAAGTAGATGCCCGTTGCCAGAGACTATTGAAGACCCAACCCCAGGGACGCCTGTCTTGTTAATTGACTCTTTGGACTCTGGCCCAGTCACATCCACGGAAGTGACTAAGGCATCTTACAAAGATATTATTGTAAGGACTGTGATCGGTTGGGTGCAGAGGGGATGGCCCGCTGCACCGGGGGATCGTTTCAAAGAGTTTACAAAGAAGCGTTCGGAACTGTCGGTACAAGGGGGTTGTTTATTATGGGGGGATAGAGTGGTTATTCCGGAGAAATTATGAGGGCATGTGTTGGAGCTATTGCATGTGGGCCACCCAGGGATTGTGAGGATGAAAAGCCTAGCGAGAAGTTATGTGTGGTGGCCACAAATGGATAAAGACATTAGCGACCGGGTAGGGAAATGCCAAGCTTGTCAGGAATCAAGGCCACTACCCCCAACAGCCCCCATCAGGGAATGGGAGAAACCCCAGGGTCCGTGGTCCAGGATCCACATAGATTTTGCCGGGCCGTTCCATGGGCAGACCTTTTTAATTGTGGTAGATGCCTACTCGAAGTGGTTAGAAATTTTACTAATGAAAACCACAATAGCGGATGCAGTAATCACAGTCTTGAGGCATCTATTTGTGACACACAAGTTACCAGACACCCTAGCGTCCGATAACGGCCCGCAATTCACGGCCACCCAGTTTGAGGGGTACTTGGCAGGAGAGGGCATCCCACATGTCCTCTCGGCACCTTTCGGCGATGAACGGACTTGCAGAACATTTCGTACGCAGTGCCAAGGAAGCGCTATCTAGAATTAGCCCAGGAGATTGGCAATCCAAAATTGATACCTTCCTGGCAGTCCAACATAGAACACCCTGTGTGACCACCGGCCGCAGCCCATCGGAGTTATTAATGGGTAGAAGACTCCGGTGCCCCCTAGATCGGTTAAACCCAACATACTCCCCTGATGGGTACCAAAGCACGAAAGGAAAAACCAGAACAATGACAACAGGTGACCCGGTATGGGCACATAACTATAGTGAGGGCCCAGCGTGGCTTAGGGGAACAATTATAGGAGTGACGGGCCCAAAGTCATACTTAGTGGACATGGGGGATGGCCGAGTATGGAGACGCCACATAGATCAGTTACGAAAAAGAATACAAAACGATCCAGAAACCAAACAGCCAGACCCTGACTACCAAATATTTCAACCAACAGCTAGCTCAACCCCGAGGCGGTCGGAGGACTTAGCTGAGGCTGAAGAAGTCCAGTGACGCCAACCGGTTCCTCCAGAGGACAGCAGGGACGACTCTGCCAATAATCCATGGCCGGATGGCCCAGAGGAGGAGCTGGGAGGAACAAACAGTCCCTCCGATCAGCTCGACTAACTCCCAGGGAATGAATTGCACAGGTCAGAAAGAGTTAGGAGATGCCCTGTCTACCTGCGTGACTACGTGGAGAGATAACATGCAAATGTTATGAAAAAATTATGTAAATATGGTAAAATGTGTTCTGGGAGGGGAAGAGTGTAATGTATTTGAATTTCAGGAGGGAAATTTAGGCGGGAAAAAAGCACGTTGCTGATTGGCTGGTGCCTCAGCCAAATTACTATTTAAAGAGGGGTTTTGCCTATTGTGTCGTGTCCCACTCCTCCGCTGACGGCCGGGTCAGGGAAATCCGAATCAGGTGTGCCTCTGCAGCTCTGCCAAAGTCCTAGCAAAGTCCTCAAGGCCGGCAGGAGACCAGAAAGTGACTTCAGCAAGATATGTTTAGACTTTGCCTGATTCAGAGACTGCCAGAAAGCAGATCCTTTATATAGGCCATGGGGTGTGGCTCCATGACTCAGCACTTATCCAGGCCTGCCCCTCCCTTCCTTCTGACGCCGCCGCCTATCAATTCTTCTGAAGCGAGGGTCACTCCAATCGGCAGCTGTTGGTAATTGACCTTCCTCAGGCTCACATGCTGTGGAGGAGGGAGAGGGGTCTAGTTGCTCCGTTTGCCTGGGCATGGAGCCAGAGCTGGGGGCTGGAGATACTTGCTCTTCTTCAGCCTGTCTGGGCATGGAGCCAGGGCTGGGGCCGGGAGATGCCCCCTCCTCAGCCTGTCTGGGCATGGAGCCAGGGCTGGGGCCGGGAGGCATGCTAGGACATTCTTCAGCGTTCGGAAGCAGATAAGCAGACCCTGGCTGTGGTGGTGAGATCGGACGAGACACAACATATTGGTTGCTGCTGGGATCACAATAAACTAAAGAGCTGTTGTCACTTGTATCGGCTCCTGCCTCTTCATTGCCCAAACTTAACAGTATGAAAGCAAGAACTAAACAGATAGTCCTTAGACTTATGACCACAATTAAGGAATACTAGTTACTATTACTCCTGGCCCAATCACTAAGATTGTTTACCTTGCCTTCCTCCAAAGTTTTTTCCAATTTAGAATTCTTATTCAGTCTCTCATCCAAGTATTAACCGGGGCAGACCCTGCTTAGTTTAGCTATCAGCCGTGATTAGCTTGATGTTTCTACCTACTAAATAATTGTGGAATTTATGGATTTTCATTATGCCAAATGTCAGACTGGAAGTCGTCTCAATAATTAAATGATCAACCCATCTTGCAAGCCTACTGAAGTGTCTGCCATGGAACAATCTCCTCTAACATTTTAAGAGAGAGAGAAAGAGGGAGGGAGGGAGAGAGAGAGAGTGGGGGGGTGAGAGGGATAACTTGGATCTTTATTTTCCTTAAACCTATGCAATTATACAGAAGGCATTTCCTGTTACAAGGGCAAAGTGCTGTTCAAGCATACTGGCAAATGTAGCACCTGCAAAAATTCTGTCCCTTGACATAAATTCAATAAGTTCACAACCTTTTAATGTATGGAAGAAAAATCAAAGTGGATCCATTATGCACCAGAAAGTTTGAATAAAAGAAGGTCTTTGTCTGCATTTCTGGTGATGGAGCTTGAATACCGTCACTGCATGCTTTTGTTTTTTCCTCGATCCTCCAAAGGGCTGCTATGCCTGATCAATATGGCAGCTGCACTGACAAGGTATTAACAAGCCCATATTAACTAGTTACTCTCCCACTTTTATGCTTGCTTTCAATCAAATTCTAAATATATAGACTTGAGGGTTTTACTCATTACATTGCTTGTTATATTTTTGGAGCTACGATCAAAATTACGGAACTGGAAATCATGATCCATATCTGATGCCCATAAACACCAAGCGGTTAAAGATAAGCAAACAAAAAACCCCAGTGTGGGGGTCCTTGGTGCTCTCTGAGCTTGGTGGTTTTCTTACAGGTGTTTCATTGCCAAACTAGGTAACATCATCAGTGCTAGGAGGGAGGGGACTTGGAAGGCAGACAAACTGATCCTCAACAGATCCATGCCACTCAACAGCTACATACTGCTCAAAAGAGACAACCAAAAAGGCAACAAGGAAACAAAAAGACCCAAACACTTCCCCACTGACAAACAATACACATAGGAGCAGAGATTAACATCAAGATTAACACTAGACCAACAAGTGATTGTTCTCACTGTCAGGTAATTTCTCCTTATTTCTAGGTTGAATCTCTCCTTGATCAGTTTTCATCCATTATTCCTTGCCTTCAGGTGCCTTGGAAAACAGTTTGACCCCTTCCTCTCTGTGGCAGCCCCTCAAATATTGGAGGATGCTATCATGTCTCCCCTGGTCCTTCTCTTCACTAGACTAGCCAGGCCCAGTTCCTGCAACCATTCATTGTATGTTTCGCCTCCAGCCCCCTAATCATCCTTGTTGCTCTTCTCTTCACTCTTTCTAGAGTCTCAACATCTTTTTTATAATGTGGTGACCAAAACTGAATGCAGTATTCTAGGTGTGGTCTTCACTAAGGCTTTATAGAGTGCTATTAGTACCTCACTTGATCTTGATTGTATCCCTCTGTTAATGCAATTTAGGATTCCATTAGCTTTTTTAGCTGCCGCTGCTCATATCTAGCTGGTTGTCCACTAAGACTTCAAGATCCTCACTCACAGACACTACTACTAGTTACTAGTTTGTTAATGAAATGTCTGCAAGAAAAACACCAACCTCGGAGAATACTCCACAGTTCTGTCCTTTGCTACAAGTAGTCTTTTCTATTGAAACAGACCAAGACTTATGATAGTTCACACAATATGCACAGACTGCAAAATAGTCAACAAGGGGCCGTGATAGCTCAGGCTGTTAGAACCCTGTTATTAGAACACAGCAGCCTGCAATTACTGCAGGTTCAAGCCCGGCCCGAGGTTGACTCAGCCTTCCATCCTTTATAAGGTAGGTAAAATGAGGACCCAGATTGTTGGGGGGGCAATAAGTTGACTTTGTAAAATATACAAATAGAATGAGACTATTGCCTTACACACTGTAAGCCGCCCTGAGTCTTCGGAGAAGGGCGGGATATAAATGTAAATTAAAAAAAACAACACTATTCTTTAGTGTATGGTCAATGTGAATTTACATGCTCAGAATTTTTTTTCATTTAAAATTCGAGCAGCTGAGTTTTTACTTGTATATTTAGACATCTTAATTGCTATTCTACAGCACACTGACAGAAAGTACAATTTGGTCTCCCACAGTAAGTGGCATCATTAGCAGATTTCTGCTGATCTTGAAAAAGCCAAAATGCTATAGATATTTCTACAGGATGAACTATTAGTAAAAGCAATAAAACTTCATTTTGGGTATGAATACTAGGCTAAAATGGGGTTTTGCTTTCATCTAGTGGCCCTCCAGAGTTCTGCATTCAAAACCTGACCCCCCTGGCCTTAATTAACTCCTTACATCAAGTCCAGGCCTTGTTTGATTTCTGAATAAAAATACAAAACATTTTAAGGTAGATATTTTAGCTCAAAATATTTATTTGCATCATTTGGGTGAAATAATTGTGTCTCTAAAAAGTGCATCACGGTGTTCAAAGAAGAGTGACATTGGTTGGAAATATAGATCAGGACATTTTGAACATCTCACCAAAGGTTTTTCCGTATTCTGTTTTATGGGGTGTTTTCCAAAGAATGTCACCATCATTTAGCTCAGCATTTAAGCCTGGATTTAAATTAATTTCCCCTCATCTTCATTCTTCTGCCTTCCTGGTGTCCAGATTAAGCAAAATGAGGGCTTGTCCTTTGCTGATCATTCTTCAGCATGAATGGATCAATAGTGATTAGCATGAGTAACATGATTAGCCAATTCAGCTGTTAGGCAACAGCTCACAAATAGTTTCAGTTATCCGCCCACTGAGACAGCTCATCAAGATGCTATTGACATTAAAAATGGTTTTGAGAGGGCTCCAGTCACCAATGGAATGCCTTTCAGAAACATAGTTGAAATGGAGGGGTTTGTTTTTTTTTCATCCAGGTTTTAATATCTGGTAGTTTGGCTGCAGTGGATGACTTGACTTTGATTGGTTCTAAATTTGTCATATATTTCTGTTTTCATTGGTTGCATTTAGGATATGTTCAATCACTAACAGATCTTGTTGAACCAGTAGTATATAAAAACTGTCAAAATCAGAAAACTGCAACTCACTTATTCCCTCATGCCGTGCAGGGAAATTAGAGGAGTATAGTGGCTCATGAGGTTAGAATTAATCTGGTTTAATAATTGGCAGGCTTACGTTCGAGATCCGTTGCTGCCAAGGGGTAGGATGAGTTCCCATCATAAGCTCCAGCTCCTGTCAACCCAGCAGTTTGAAAGTGGGTAACCGTGACTTGATAAAAGGATATCACTTAAGCGGGCATCTTCACAGGGACATGAAAGAAGCCCCCAATTGGGGGTCTTCCAGGCAACAGTGATGTTTTCATTGGTTGCATTTAGGATACGTTCAATCACTAACAAATTCTTTCACCACTTCACTTTAGTGCTTCTGACATGGAAGTATTAGTATGCTGGAGAATTCACTGGAGAAAGCGATTATAGTTTGGAAAAGTTAGCAGCAAAAGGAAACCAGGCCATCAAAGAACACGATGGCTGGACACCATCAAAGATGACACCAGCCAGAGCATGCAACAACTGAAAGAAGAAGTACAAGGTTGGAAGATATGGAGATACGTGTCAGTATCACCAACACGGATGGATGGATAACATCATACTCATCATAAAAATTGTGAATGAATGAGTAAATGATAGATATGCATTGTGTTCATGTATCACACAGTTGTACAACCAGGAAACATGCATGTTTTCCAGAAATATATCAGCTTAGCAAAGGATTCATACAACTATTTATTTTATTTTATTTATTTTATTTATTTATTTTGTCACAACATCATACAAAAAGATTATATAGTATATACACATATAAACATATATAGGAAGAAGAAAAGAAAAACAATAGGACAGGAACGGTAGGCACGTTTGTGCGCTTATGCACGCCCCTTATGGTCCTCTTAGGAATGGGGTGAGGTCAATAGTAGAAAGTTTTTGGTTAAAGCTTTTAGGATTATGGGAAGATTATGTTTTCCTTTATTTTACTTCCATGACAAAAGCGAATGTCATGGTGACCTATAATGTTGCTGCTGAATTTCAGAAATACAGCATTCGTGAGACCCCAAAATTAGACCTGGGGAGAGATATATGTTTTATGAGCTATAAGATACCTGCCTCTAGATTAAACTTTGTTTAACAAATTTACTTGAATAAATCACATTTGTTTGGATTTGTACCCAATCTTCAGCCATAAATCGATGAATCAATGCTACCATAAATTCAACCATAGAGATCTAATGATTTGTTCGTACTACGTAGCAATTAAACTGAATTTAATTCATTGGGTTGTAAGATATACAGTGTGTGAATCCAGCTACAATAATGGGGAGGCTTTCTCCCCTGTATTTCATGGGGAAAACAGGTCCCCCCTGCATTTAAAAGGAAAGTAACACCCTTATCATTGTTTTGCTGTTTCCCAAGCACTAGTTCCTGATTTTTGACATAATTAGGACAAGATATATAGATTATAGGACAAGAAAACCCAGTAGTGATTCACAATGCTACACGCTGAGCTGAAAACATTCATTGTGGCCCATAACCTTCTCCATAAAACCTTCATAGAATTATTTCAGGAGAGGTTTTATAGATTTTTCCAGAGCAATTTAAAAAAAACTATACTCTAAAGAGGCATCAAACAGCAAAAATAAAGAGAGCCATGGAACATTTGTTATAAATGAAAGTGCGTTTAATGATACTGAAAACATGCCATACAGATGAGGCTTAATTCTCTGGAATGAAAACTATGTTGGGCTATAATCATGGCCTTTTAATGGGTCTGTGCGAAGCTTTGAAGGGGCAGTTTGTTCTGAGTTTTGCTTCTTCCTGACTTGTCTACTGCAGTGAAAAGAAGGACCAGGGGTGACATCATAGCAGTCTTCTAATATTTGAGGAGCTGCCACAAAGAAGAGGGGGTCAAGCTATTCTCAAAAGCACCTGAAGACAAGACAAGAAACAATGTAAACCGATCAAGGAGAGAAGCAACCTAGAACTAAGAAGAAATTTCCTAACAATGAGAACAATTAATCAGTGGAATGACTTGACTCCAGAAGTTGTGGCTGCTTCATCACTGGAGGTTTTTAAGAAGAAATTGGACAGACTCTTGTCCAGTGTTTGGACAAGTGTCTCCTTGGTACAGGGTCTCCTGCTTCAGCAGGGGCTTGGACTAGAAGACCTCCAAGGTCCTTTCCGACTTATTCTGTTATTCTGACTTTGTGCAGTTATGCTACATACAAGTGTCCAGGTACAGAAGTCACTTTCTTTTTTTAATTTTTTTTAAATTCACGCAAACAACAACATACAGTGTATCTTTTCTGAACAAAATATCAGCCAGGTACATGATTACATCCAGTTCAGTTTTTTCCAGCACCTTTTATATGCTTTTATCAATATATTTTCCTTCCCCTTTTTAAAAATTTCCCTATTTGCATTTCTCTTAAAAATTCTAATCTAACCTTTCATCCCCAATTTTAATCTTTAGTTGAATCTATCCCCTTTTCCCCCCTTTGTCTTTTCCCATTTATATTAAAACCCTATATTCCCATTTACTAATTTCTTTCTTTTCAATCTCCATAGCATCAGCATCAATCGTCTCTTTACATTTCAATAAACATTTTAAAATTGTTATTCATAATCTTATAAAGAAAAGAAAATACAATCAGGCATTTCCATCATTTCAAAGAGTCTATATAAATACTATATATATTCCCATCTCATTAATATTTCAACCTTAATTTATTTCAATTCCTTTTTTTAAAAAAAATCCTTGCTTTCTTTGCTTGCCCTATATTTCTATCCATTCTCCTTTTTTCCTCTTTCCCCATTTTTTGTTTCTCTCTATTGGTTATATCTAAATCATATCCCTGATGAATATACAGTAGAGGTGACAAATAGATTTAAGAAATTAGATCTGATAGACAGAGTCCCTGAAGAACTATGGACGGAGGTTCGCAACATTGTACAAGAGGCAGCAACTAAAACCATCCCAAAGAAAAAGAAAGGCAAGAAAGCAAAATGGCTGTCTGAGGAAGCTTTGCAAATAGCTGAGGAAAGAAGGGAAGCAAAAGGCAAGGGACAAAGAGAAAGATACACCCAGTTGAATGCAGAATTCCAGAGAATAGCTAGAAGAGATAAGAATACATTCTTAAATGAACAGTGCAAAGAAATAAAAGAAAACAATAGACTAGAGAGGACCAGGAGATCTCTTCAAGAAAATTGGAGATATGAAGGGAACATTTCATGCAAAGATGGGCATGATAAAGGACCAAAGTGGCAGGGACCTAACAGAGGCAGAAGAGATTAAGAGGTCGTAAAATTACACAGAAGAGCTATACATGAACGAGCTCAACATCCCTGATAACCACAGTGGGGTGGTCACTGACCTTGAGCCAGACATCCTAGAATGTGAAGTCAAATGGGCCTCAGGAAATCTGAGCAACAACAAAGCTAGTGGAGGAGACAGTATTCCAGCTGAGCTATTCAAAATCTTAAAAGACGATGCAGGACTTTCGCTTGGCGCCACCTTTCTCGCTGGGTGCTAATTTATGGCACTCCGCACTGGATACGGTAAAAGTCGGTGTAAACAGCTACGAACAGCTGTTCCCGACTTAATTTTCCCTCTCTGGTTGAAAGAGCAGGGGAAAGAGCGGGGGGGGGGGGGAGAGAGTGGTAGATTCCCCTAGGGGCTTTGTTTTTGTTATGCAAAGTCCCGAAAGGTTGAATCCCATTGAATTCCTCCTTATCTCCAGTATTCAGCGCGTCTCCTGCAAAAGCAGGAAAAGAGGAAGGTGTCCATTTCTGCTAACAATTGATTTTTTTCTTGTGGATCTCTATAAGCAGACAGAAGAAGCATGAGTGAACAATTACTGGTTTGCAAGTATTTTTGATTTTCTGACTTCCCCCTTTTTTAAAGAGAGAAATTTTTTTTCCCTTCTTTTAAAATGGCGTTTCAGAGTAACTGAAAGTAGACCGATAGCCTTGCTGCGAAATCGAAACTGAATGGAGATTTTATCTTATTGTGTTGGATTGTGGATTGTTGGATTATATTACGTTGTTTAAGTATTTCATAAGGGGATTTTCAGCAAGAACTTTGCCATGAAGGTTCTTTCAGAAGAATGGATTCGTGACTTTACACAGGATTACACAGAAAGAATGTATTTAATTATTCAAAAATACGAACTGATAAAAAATGGGGACTTTTTGGATCAAGGCTTGGAGGAAATTAACCAGTGTGATCAGGACTTGGAAAATGGAATGGAGGAGATACAAACAAAAGTGGATAAATATGAAGATATGATCGTGAATAAACAGGTTGATGTAAAGAAGTTTCCTTTAAATAGTTTGGATGAAATGTCAAAATTTGTGCTACAGGAGGCTGTCTCCCGAACCGAAAATATTTACAGACTTAATGCTTTTCAAGAGTTCTCTTTTTGGACTGATGGAATATACGGTAGTAATTTGTGGATTTTTGGACATAAGGAACTATTAGGAAATATTGTGACTGACTTTTCAAAAGGAGTAATGAAGAAAAGACAGAGATTAATGCATCAAAAAAATGGCAAGAGACAAAAGTATTATCCTTGAAACGAGGTTGTTTTGAATTATTAACAGACAAAAATATTAGTGTCCCTGAAAGACAATATGTGAGGAAGATCTGGAAGAAACGGGTTGATTATATGTTTTATATCTATCATAAAAGACTAGGTATTTGGATTTATACTGGATTTTGACGAGGAAGGACTAAATTTGAATAGATATTGTAATTTTCGGTATTGAAATTTCATAATGTGTTGTACTGTATTTTAAATAGAATATTCTTGAAAGATTTTATGTAAGAAAGACCTGGGGGAAAAATTATATGGTTATATAAGGGAGATATTCTTTGAATTGGATTGGATTTTTATGCTTTAGCTGGTTTTAAATACTTTAGGATTAATTTGTTCTATTGATTTATATATTTTATTACTGTTAATTGTTAATTTTTTTTTCTGAAGGATTTTGATTATGTTAGGAGGAAGTCAGAGCTAGAGAGGGAAAATTGGTATAATAGCTTTGGGGGAAAATTTTCTTAGCATATGTTTGTTTTATTTTTAACTATACCTTGTGCTTCTTCCGGGAAGTCAGGGGGGAGCGGGGAGGGATTAGTGAAGGGAGGGGGTTGGGGGGAAAGGGGAAAAAAATTTTTTTTGTAAAACTTTTTGAATTAAAAAAAAAAATCTTAAAAGACGATGCAATAAAAGTGCTACACTCAATTTGTCAGCAAATTTGGAAAACTCAGCAGTGGCCACAGGATTGAAAAAGGTCAGTTTACATTCCAATTCCAAAGAAAAGCAATGCCAAAGAATGTTCAAACTATTGCCCCATTGCACATGCTAGTAAGGTTATGCTTAAAATCCTACAAGCTAGGCTCCAGCAGTATGTGTATCGAGAACTACCAGAAGTACAGGCAGGATTTTGTAGAGGCAGAGGAACTAGAGATCAAATTGCCAACATATGCTGGATCATGGAGAAAGCTAGGGAGTTCCAGAAAAACATCTACTTCTGCTTCATTGACTATGCTAAAGCCTTTGACTGTGTGGATCACAACAAATTGTGGCAAGTTCTTAAAGAGATGGGTGTTTCAGACCATCTTATTTATCTCTTGAGAAACCTGTATGTGGGTCAAGAAGCAACAGTGAGAACTGGACACAGAACCACTGATTGGTTCAAAATTGGGAAAGGAGTCTGGCAAAGCTGTATATTATCACCCTGCCTATTTAACTTATATGCAAAACACATCATGAGAAAGGCGGGGCTGGGTGAATCAAAAGTTAGAATTAAGATTGCTGGGAGAAATATCAACAACCTCAGATATGCAGATGATACCACTCTAATGGCAGAAAGTGAAGAGGAACTAAAAAGCCTCTTGATGCGGGTGAAGGAGGAGAGTGCAAAAGTTGGCTTGAAACTCAACATTAAGAAAACTAAGATCATGGCATTCGGCCCTCTCAATTCCTGGCAGATAGATGGGGAAGAAATGGAGGTAGTGATGGATTTTATTTTCCTGGGCTCCAAGATCACCGCAGATGGGGACTGCAGCCAAGAAATTAAAAGACGCTTGCTCCTGGGGAGGAAAGCTATGGCAAATCTGGACAGCGTACTAAAAAACAGAGACATCACCTTGCCAACAAAAGTGCATATAACACAAGGCTATGTGTTGCAATGTATGGTTGTGAAAGTTGGACCATAAGAAAGGCTGAGCGCCAAAGAATTGAGGCCTTTGAACTCTGGTGCTGGAGAAGACTCCTGCGAGTCCCTTGGACTGCAAGACGAACAAACAAGTCTGTCAGCCTCCGCTTTATTTTAAGTGTATTTTACCTATTGGAGTGTTTTTCTGTTTTATTACTTCGTTAAAGGTTTTCTTCTTACTGAATGTCTTACATGATTTATGGGGGAGGGGGGAGGTTTTTACTGTTGCCAGCTTCAGCTGTCATTTCAGGTGGTGGAGGAGACAGTCTTTCAAACAGACGTTTGAACTGATTTGGTGCATGAACGTAATGGGAGTTGCCTGCTTCGCATTCCATCCAGAAGATTGACAGAGGGAAAACATCGGAAGTGAAACAACACGTGGTCAAGGAGGAAGAGGACATTGGACTATGACTGTTTGAACTCTGGAGGGAGGAGGGTTCAAGAGAGGAAATACTTTTGAACAGTTATAATTACTTTCAGTTGTGGCTTTGCTTTCCTTGCAATCTGACGTGTTTAGTAAAAATTACCAATCTCTTCAAACTGACGGAGTTGGGTCTTTATTTTCTTAAACATTGATCGGAAGCAAGCTGACAAAGTCAGTCCTAGAGGAGATCAACCCTGACTGCTCTTTAGAAGGCCAGATCCTGAAGATGAAACTGAAATACTTTGGCCACCTAATGAGAAGGAAGGAGTCACTGGAGAAGAGCCTAATGCTGGGAACGATTGAGGGCAAAAGAAGGGGACGACAGAGAACAAGGTGGCTGGATGGAGTCACTGAAGCAGTGGGCGTGATCTTGGATGGACTCTGGAGGGTGGTGGAGAATAGGAGGGCCTGGAGGAGCGTTGCCCATGGGGTAGTGATGGGTCGGAGACGACTTTGCAACTAACAACAACGTTGGTCCCTATGTAGTCCTTTGACTTTGTATTTTTTCCCTTCCCTTCTTTCTTCCCTTGTTCCTTCCTTCCCACCTTATTTCCTCCCTGCCTTCTTATTTTCAGTATTTTTTCATTTACTTTCATCAGCTTCTTTGTGCTATTTCCCTTTTTATTTCCCCCCTTTCTCACGATTCTTTCGCCTCTCCCCTTAAACTGTTTTAAAAATACATAATCGCTTAATAGCTCATCATCAGTATCTTTTTCTTCCTCTTCCGACACCCTTTTTTGCTTCATGAATTGTTTATTTGCTGTCAGTTCCGGAGCAGCTCTTGTTTCTTCTGGATCCTGTTTTCCATACGGTCTTGTGGTTGTTTCTTTTATTTCTTGCTTAAAAGTCATATGCAACTTTTTCATCATTTCAATTATTCTCTGTGCCATTTTTAAAAGTTATAGTTCTTATTCTTATCAAAGTCAGTTTATTGACAAAATCCTCCCTTTCGGTTCTCACCAGCCTTATCACTGCTGTAGAAAATTTTTCCACAATAACCGCTAGTCCTTGTAATTTTCTCTTCCATCTTTGGGTGTCACTTTAAAATCCAGAGTTCTAATCCACAATTAGCGAAAGTATCCATTTTGTTTCTTTTACTTAGAGCTGCACCTTATTTTGCTTTAACTTTTTATTTTTTCCAATTAGTCCTGTTTAAAATCTGTATCCAAATTTACTTAGTTCCAATTCGTAGAGAAAAAAGAAAATCAGAGATATTCCACCACGTTGCGGTTTTAAATCCTCTGTTTTTCCTTTTTTCCTTTTTTGTAATCTATAACCAATTTTAAAGGTTTCCAAATTGTCCAAATTTCCAGCTTTAATTTATTAATTTATTATTTATTTATTTATTTATTAATTTAATTTCTATACCACCCTTCTCCCAAAGGACTCAGGGCGGTTTACAACCAGATAAAAACACAATTATACACATTAGGGGTGTATAATTAGAGGTTCCGTTTTTTTCTCTTTTTGTTTGAGGGGTCTCTATTTCAATTTTAAAAGTCAAATTTCTCTTGGGTCTTTGGGTACTGCTTCTATTTCTTTTGTTTTACTATGTTTACAGACCATTTTAATTTAGCCACTGTTCCACTGCCAATTTTTTTTTTTTTTGCAAATGTCAAGTTTAGAATGCTTTTTTGTGAGTTGGTATTCACTCATCTGGCTTTGATATTTCATCAAATTCACCTGCTCCTGCTCAATAACTTGGTCCGGTTGCCCCAGCTTAGTGATGGCTGCCATAGCCATCTCCCTCGCCGTTGAGTCAAAGAGATTTCCTCTAACCTCTGAGTTCCCCCCGGTCATCCAAGTTCCTCTCAGTCATCCAAGTTCCTCTCAGTCGTCCAAGTTCCTCTCAGTCATCCAAGTTCCTCTCAGTCATCCAAGTTCCTCTCAGTCATCCAAGTTCCTCTCAGTCATCCAAGTTCCTCTCAGTCGTCCAAGATGCCCCTTCTTCTTCCTTGTTCCTTCCTTCCCACCTTATTTCCTCCCTGCCTTCTTATTTTCAGTATTTTTTCATTTACTTTCATCAGCTTCTTTGTGCTATTTCCCTTTTTATTTCCCCCCTTTCTCACGATTCTTTCGCCTCTCCCCTTAAACTGTTTTAAAAATACATAATCGCTTAATAGCTCATCATCAGTATCTTTTTCTTCCTCTTCCGACACCCTTTTTTGCTTCATGAATTGTTTATTTGCTGTCAGTTCCGGAGCAGCTCTTGTTTCTTCTGGATCCTGTTTTCCATACGGTCTTGTGATTATTTCTTTTATTTCTTGCTTAAAGGTCATATGCATCTTTTCCATCATTTCAATTATTCTCTGTGCCATTTTTTAAAGTTGTAGTTCTTATTCTTATCAAAGTCAAACAGTTTATTAACAAAATCCTCCCTTTCGGTTCTCACCAGCCTTATCACTGCTGTAGAAAATTTTTCCACAATAACCGCTAGTCCTTGTAATTTTCTCTTCCATCTTTGGGTGTCACTTTAAAATCCAGAGTTCTAATCCACAATTAGCGAAAGTATCCATTTTGTTTCTTTTACTTAGAGCTGCACCTTATTTTGCTTTAACTTTTTATTTTTTCCAATTAGTCCTGTTTAAAATCTGTATCCAAATTTACTTAGTTCCAATTCGTAGAGAAAAAAGAAAATCAGAGATATTCCACCACGTTGCGGTTTTAAATCCTCTGTTTTTCCTTTTTTCCTTTTTTGTAATCTATAACCAATTTTAAAGGTTTCCAAATTGTCCAAATTTCCAGCTTTAATTTATTAATTTATTATTTATTTATTTATTTATTTATTAATTTAATTTCTATACCACCCTTCTCCCAAAGGACTCAGGGCGGTTTACAACCAGATAAAAACACAATTATACACATTAGGGGTGTATAATTAGAGGTTCCGTTTTTTTCTTTTATGTTTGAGGGGTCTCTACTTCAATTTTAAAAGTCAAATTTCTCTCGGGTCTTTGGTTACTGCTTCCATTTCTTTTGTTTTGCTATGTTTACAGTCCTTCTTAATTTAGTCGCTATTCCACCGACAATTTTTTTTTTTTTTTTTTTGCAAATGTCAAATTTAGAGTGCTTTTTTGTGAGTTGGTATTCACTCACCTGGCTTCGATATTTCATCCAATTCACTGCTCCTGCTCAATAACTTGGTCCAGTTGCTCCAGCTTAGTGATGGCTACCATAGCCATCTCCCCTGCCGTTGACTCCAAGAGATTTCCTCCGACCTCTGAGTTCCCCCCGGTCATCCAAGTTCCTCTCAGTCATCCAAGTTCCTCTCAGTCGTCCAAGTTCCTCTCAGTCATCCAAGTTCCTCTCAGTCATCCAAGTTCCTCTCAGTCATCCAAGTTCCTCTCAGTCATCCAAGTTCCTCTCAGTCGTCCAAGATGCCCCTTCTTCTTCATCATCCCAGTCCAAAGACCCCTCAAACGGCAGTTCGTCGGCCTGAGGATTTGCAGAACTTGGTGGAACTCGCTTTTCCCCGTCCGTCTCGCTGCGACGCTTCCGGTGTTCTTCACAGAAGTCACTTCCATCACAGCTGGGCAAAGAAAAATAATCCATCTCAGTTGGAAGTATCAAACCACAGGCTTTTTTCATATTGCATTGCTACTTCACTTGGAAAGAAGGGGATTGCCCAAAACAAAAACCAAATATATAACAATTACTGTATATTTTTAAAAAAAATCAATTTTTTTTTTGCTTCACACTTTGTGGTAGTTTAGAGCCTTGAGCCTTTCTAGTCCTTCAAGAAAGACTGAATTTCTGCCATTGCAAAGAACTGTGAGAAAGAGAATAAGGGTCTTCCACATTAGGACAAACATGAAGGTATTTATTGGACCTTACTTCAGCTAAAACTCTGTGGTTATGGGCATTTCTCCCATTTAAAAAATTGCAAGGCCGTATTATGGGAAACTGCTTCTGTCAAGCACAGTCCAAAGCCTGTCTGAAGAGAAAAAGAAGAGAAAGAAAGGAAGAACAACAATAATCTCCTCACTCTAGTACTGATGATGTTACCTAGTTTGGTAATGAAATATCTGCAAGAAAACCACCAAGCTCAGAGAGCACCTGTTCCACCAGTTCCACCCTGAGCTACAAATATTCTCCTTTATTGGTTAATCTTCTCAGCCTTACAGGTCTTGCATGCTAATCAAAATGAGTGTTACATATATTCATGTTGCATTATACAATTATTTATTAACAGTTAAAACTGTTTACCGAAGGACAAGGGGGAAAATATTACAAAGCGGGACATGTAATCCAAACTTCTAAAAGAGTCCTTTAATCAGGCCTCGAGGGTAAGCCTGAATTAAAAGCAGTAGCATTCCATCTTAGTCATATTTATGGGAGGCTAATTTCAAAGAAATCAACTTGTCAGTAGAGACACGTAGGATTTTAATTTTTGTTTAAGAAAGGATGATGGACTCAATTGATTATCAAGTGCTAAGAAACGGTCACCTTTGCATGCTATTAAATCAAAAGTCACAGAGGAATTTTCTTAACAAAATGAGAGAGAAAGAAAATGACCGCAAGAATTTTCCAACAGTTTTAAAATATAATTCTACAAATCTGCTATTTTACAGCAGATTTGTAGGAGACAGGCGAAGATATTAGACAGGGATTAGGGAGACCTGAGTTTAAGTATAGAATACAGAACAGAATACAGAATAACAGCGTTGGAAGGGTCCTTGGAGGTCTTCTAGTCCAACTCCCTGCTCAAGCAGGAGACCCCACAGAATTCTGGATGACTGGCTGCCCAACCTCTTCTCAAAAATCTCCAGTGATGGAGCAACCACAACTTCTGGAGGCAAGCTGTTCTACTGCTCTGTCAGGAAATTAACCCTTAGTTCTAAGTTGCTTCTCTCCTTGATTAGTTTCCACCCGTTGCTTCTTATCCTGCCTTCCGGATCTTTGGAGAATAGATTAAAATCCACCCTGTTACTGAACATCATTGGGTTATTTTGGGCTGGTGGTTCTCTCTCAGTCCAGTCTACTCCACAAAGTTATTTTCACAGGGGGAAATTGGAAGAGGGAGCATCATGCAATCAATCTATGTTGAATTCCTGAAGTGAATGCATAGTATCAATCCAATAAAATGCATTTATTTATTTATTTATTTATTTATTTATTTATTTATTTATTTATTTATTTATTTATTTATTTATTTATTTATTTATTTATTTATTTATTTATTTATTTATTTATTTATTTATTTATTTATTTATTTCGATTTTTATACCGCCCTTCTCCCGGAGGACTCAGGGCGGTGTACAGCCAAGTAAAAATTCAATATATAAACATTAAAAAGAAGTTAAAAAGAAATATTATAATGTGGCCGAAATTTTAAAACCATTTAAAATCTTAAAACATAAATACCCCAATAAAATTTCAATCCAGTCCCGCTTGAATAAATAGGTGCGTTTTCAGCTCACGCCGAAAGGTCCGAAGATCAGGCAATTGACGTAAACCGGGGGGGAAGTTTATAGCATGTTTAGCCTATTTTCTAATACAAAGTAAAGACAGACTGCTAAAGCCAGGAAAAACTTAAAACAGAATAAGTTTTAAATTACGCCTAAATAATTAACCATCAGACTTCTTAGAAACAGCTTCCTTTGGGCCCGTAAGTAAAATGTACTCCACTGGCAGGGCAAAAAATGTCAAATGAATATAGAATTATAGGAAAGGAACAACTGTGTATATATATATATATCATCAATTGTGTTGTAAATGTTGTACCTTGATGAACGTATCTTTTCTTTTATGTACACTGAGAGCATATGCACCAAGACAAATTCCTTGTGTGTCCAATCACACTTGGCCAATAAAAATTCTATTCTATTCTATTCTATTCTATTCTATTCTATTCTATTCTATTCTATTCTATTCTATTCTATTCTATTCTATTCTATTCTATTCATATATATAAATGGTAGCACTCTCCATTAAAGGAAGATATTTATTCATGAGGGAGTCTGCACAATACAACAACCTCCGGTTGTATCCCCAGCAATGCTTTTTCACCGGCTTCTTCCATTTGCATAAATTTGGGCACCCTGAAGTTCTAAGTCCTCTGATTCATTGAAACGATGCTCCAGCATAAATTGTCTTCACTGAGATAGCTTTGAAGTTTTCAATTTTCTGTGCAGTAATGCCGGCCAAGGTATTTTCTTGCAAGGAAGGAAGAGTCAATCAAAGTAGCTGGTATCCCTTTGCCTAAATCTCTCTGACACCTTTGGGTCCTTCCGGTCTTCAGATTTACGAGCTTTTTTCACAATGCAATCAGATCTTACCCAATTAAAGCAATGTGTGCAAACATCATTATTATTGTGGGTCCCTCAGTCAACCAAATGTTCAGACTGGAAGTGGCATTTGGGTCCACTTATCAAGTCCTTCCCAAGGACTTGAGGTAGGCAGATATGGTTGTTTGCTGTGTTAATGGTATTGTCAGTGAACAACAATGCAAGTTGTTGCAAGTAAAGCTGCCTTTTGCAATTGACTAATGGTGGTTTTGTCAATGCTGATGGTGTTCAAGTGAGACCAATTAATCAATGGAACATCTTGGCTCCAGACATTGTGGCTGCTCCAACACTGGAGGTTTGAAAGAAGAGATTGGACAGTGTTTTGTCCGGAGTGGTATAGGGTCTCTTGCTTGAACAGAGGGTTGGACTAGAAGACCTCCAAGGTCCCTTCTAACTCTGTTATTCTGTTAAGTGATGCTTCAATTATTTTGAAATGGCGCCCAAAGCACTTATTACTATTGGTACTGTCTTTGCTTTGTGTTGTTCTATTTCTATTAGCCTTGTTATTACTACTACTACTACTTTTCTTTAGATGACAAAATACTAGGTTTCCCTTCCAGGTTATATATACACAGTCACTTTACAAGTGATCCTGAGCCATGTGGAATTAAAGCTTATACTTTTGTTTTACTCAGCCTAATGGTGATGGTTGTACTTGCATTATAATTGCTAAGTGATATTTATTTTTAGCACAGGATACATAAATCTTAAGAGACATGACCTTTTGAGAAATTACACTTTTATTTCTGCTGATGAACTGCAGGGTAAAATTAAGGATTTTCAGGCAAGTCTATGGAATGAAAGTCATTTAAGGAGAATACACAATGTAGATTCAGCTCGATCTTGTGATAGAAAAAAGCAATTAGAAAATACATGATTTTTTTAATTCCCTGAAATGAATGGCCACCCGTCAGATTGGTGATTAAGCCATTGGGTGACTAATTCTGGAAAAAATAATCTAACCATCTAGATTGTGGGTTACCTGATAAAATCCCATAGAACAAGATTTAGAAAAACAGGGTTGGAAGGGATCTTTAAAGCAGGGGAAATCAGGCCATGAGTTGAGCCGAGTTGGAAAGTTTTATTGCTATTTATTTAGAGTATGGTAGTCTTCCACTTACAACCATTCATTTAATGACCATTTGAAATTACAACAACACTGAAAAAAAGTGACCTATGACCAGTTTTCACACTTATGACTGTTGCAGCAACCCAATGGTCATCTGCTCAAAATTTGGATGCTTGGCAACTGGTCCATATTTATGTTGGGGTGCAGTGTACCCAGATCCTTTTGTGACCTTCCAACAAACAAAGACAACAGGGAAGCCAGATTCACTTAACAGCCATGTTACTAACTGAACGGCTGCAATGATTCACTTAACATCTTGGCAAGAAAGATCATAACGTGGGGCAAAACTCACTTAAGAAATGTCTCACAGCAACAGAAATTTTGGGCTCAATTGTGGTCATAAGTTGAGGACTACGGTACCTGTATGTACAGTCCATATGATCCATCCTCCATCCATCCATCCATCCATCCATAGACACACACACAGAGACACAAATAACCAGTCCCCTAATCATCTTTGTTGCTCTTTTCTACACTCTTTCCAGAGTCTCAACATCTTTTTTTATATTGCAGCAAAACTGGATGCCATCACTCAAGATCAAGAAAAAACTGTGAAAAATGAGAAGCATTTTCACTGTCATCTTTTGAGCAGTGATGGCTAGAATTGGACTATCAGGTCCCACTGTACATTCATAGCCTATGGAAAGTGGGTAAAGACTTCTGAGAGAAAATGCATCTCTGTAGAGAGGAGTTTGTAGATTAACTTTACAAGCTCTTAGAACCAAAATAGAAGAGTTGGAATCCTTGGTGTTAGAGGAAGGACATAGATGTAGCAAGTGTAATGGAAATGCCAAGGATAATCTTGAAGTGGAGATTGAAATCAGGAAGGGGTTTGTAAGAGTGAACGTTGCAGTAATGAGTTTCTTGAACTGTCCTTACATAGACAGAATGAATGCATATTCAAGTCAGGAAGCAAATTGGAGTGAGTGTGAATTGGGCATGAATTCCAATCAGTTCTGAAGTTTAGGGTGAGATAAGCATGTTGCTGAATCAGCTAGAAACCGTGACCAGAGAAACCCACAGGAAAAGATGATAAGGAGCAAGTTTTCCATCAAAAAAGATTTCAACGGTTAGGGGACGATGATTGATGCATAATGTCAATTGATGCTCAGGGGAAAAAAATGCTCTTCCAAAGAATTTTTGCATCCAGTTTTGCTGCAATATAAAAAAAAAAGATGTTGAGACTCTGGAAAGAGGGTAGAGAAGAGCAACAAAGATGATTAGGGGACTGGAGAATAAAACATATGAAGAACGGTTTCAGGAATTGGGTATGTCTAGTTTAATGAAAAGAAGGACTAGGGGAGACATGATAGCAGTCTTCCGATATCTCAGGGGTTGCCACAGAAAGGAAGGGGTCAATCTATTCTCCAAAGCACCTGAAGGCAGGACAAGAAGCAATGGATGGAAAGTAATCAAATAGAGAACCAACCTAGAACTAAGGATTAATTTCCTGACAGAACAGTAGAACAGCTTGCCTTCAGAAGTTGTGGGTGCTCCATCACTGGAGGTTTTTAAGAAGAGATTGGACAACCATTTGTCTGAAACGGTATAGTGTTTCCTGCTTGAGCAGAGGGTTCAACTAGAAGATCTCCAAGGTCTCTTCCAACTCTATTTTTCAGTCATTCTGTTAATGCAACTGTCCAGTGATGATGACACAGTACAGCATGCCATTAATCTGCAGAATTTCTTATGTTTGAGATGGCCACCCCCAACTCGTTTGCCCTCTAAAGGTGGGTGAAATTGTCAGAATATTCATGACTGGGAAGACATGGTAACAAGGTTAGTCAATGAATAGGCATAGTAACAAAGTCAGCCAATGGGAACTGTTTTGGAAACTGAAACTGGAAGCAGCCTGGGTGTGGCTTAGGCTTAGTTTAACTTCCCTGTATAGAGGAAGTTCTCTTTGTCTTTATTAAGCTCTGAGAACTGAGAAAACTAAACAAGTCTGGGCTTGTCTGCTCTGCTGAATTGAAACTAAGAACTGTTCTCTCCTCTGCCTGTAACTTCTACCACGTTGGAAGAATCAGCTATTGGTATTATACATTTATCTTCATGTGTTATATGTATATAAAGAAGTTAATGAATCCAGTTGAATCAGTTATCTGTGAGTGCTTTCTGGATCTGAGTATTTCTGCCACCAACTCTGACAGAAATAACATCACGGATGATAAGGCATCAACAGAGAAAATTGCATTGCTTCTTTTCTAATAAGCAAGACCAGTATAATCCAAATATATGAGTTCCTGAGAAAAACAGGCAGCAACACATCAGATTTGCCTGTACATTGTAGGCTTCTGTCAACCTTTGGGAATAATAAGCATAGAAAATATGGCTACAGGAATTTATCTCCTGCATGGCTAATGGTGCCTACTGTACTGAAACATCATCATTTCAGTGATGTCATAACTCTATAATCTCCTCCCCAGGAAAGAAATTGTTTTTGCCTTCATGGTGGTCACTTTAATGCAAATGCTTTATCGTTTTCCTTCTTTCCAGCATTTTTAATCTTCCTGTTTTTAAAGCCAATTAATCCTTTTTAGCTTCTTGGACTGTGGTTACCCTCCACTGCTCGTTTTTTTGGGGGGCGATTCTGGGCCTGTTCATTTGAATTTTATGCTGAATTTTGATCATTAAAGTCTTGCATTTTTAATCTCTAATATGAGCTTTGGTTATCTAGTGAAAAGAAGAAAAAAAACACCCAGAGAGTGGAGCCTTAAGCCGAGTTAAGTCGAAGAAGAAATTCTAGTGAAGTTTGAAACAAAATTAAGGATATTACAAATTTGTTCATCAAGGAAACATAGAAGGGAATAGATCTCCTGCAGGTTCAGAACAAAAGAGTCCTTCAGAACATCCATTCTTTTGTCAGGATAAAATATGTTACCTTTCTGCTTCCTTCATTTTATTTATGGTGGCACGAAGATAAGGCAAATCCTGCTCTCTCTCTCACTCTCTTGCCAGCAAATGTTGTTAGACCTTGTAAAAGACACAATAGAAAGATTTGCCCTGTGCATCTCCCCCTCTCTAGTCCTTGATGGATTTATGGCAAAGCAACGAGGACTGAAGAAAAGTGACAGATGCCTACATTATCAAGGGTACAGTTTTCCCCCCTCTTTTTAATACAAAGAAAGGGTCATTGCTCAGGAAGCCGGCTATGGTCGAGTGACCTTCAGGTGGTACCAGGCAAAGCTGACAAGAGAAGTAAAATTGCTTAATGAAAAAATGCAGAGAAAAGGATACAGTTGAGAAGGATTTTAAAAAGAAATAAATAGATAAAAGAACTTGTGGGAGAAATAGACTAAGTAGAGTCAAGGCAGAAGACAGAAGACTTTCAATGATTGCAGCATGGAGAACTTAGGCACTCCAATCAGACAATATTCTGGTTTCATTTCAAATAATTTAAATGAGGGTTTTTAAAAATTCTTTCTTAATTCCGAGACTCCGAACCAAAGGTCAGCATTGCCCATAACACAACTCAAATTCCATTTTCTGAAATGCAAAGCATCAGCACTCCTAATTGACAGTGGGAACAATGAATCAGTGGAAGGGAAGTTGCCTCCAGAAGTTGTGGGAGCTGCATCACAACTGCTGGAGGTTTACAAGAAGAGATTGGACAGTCACTTGTCTGTGATGGTCGAGGGTCTCTGTCAGGGCTGCCTCTGTTCAATTCCCAGGAAAGAAAAATCCTTAGCTCCATAGATTTAGAGAAAAGTATTTTTACTAGAAACAAACTGAATGCAAAATGGTTTCAGGCAAGCTCTGAGACACCAGAGCAGGAACAGCACAGATCAAGATATGCAGCCCAGCTCCTCTGTAGCTAAGCAGCCGGAGGCCACTGCATACCAGAGTATGACAACATAGTCTAGATGTTAACTGCAGTTGCAAAGCTGTGATGTAAAATTCTCCACAGTTCTCTCCCCCACACCTGCTATTTTATGGCAGCGAGCATCAGACTAGCTGACAGTCTCCTGTGTAGGAGGAGACTGAGGGAGGGTTCAAATGTGTCATGCGTGGGCAGCAAACCGGTGGCAAACCGCAGAGGATTTCACCACTGTTCAAGGTCCCTTCCAACTATTTTTTGGTGTTATTCTGTTCTCTGTTATAAAAGAGTTTTCTTTTCTGGTACTCTCAATACAGGGAGTGGCCGCCCAATTAAAATGATCTAGTCTTCATTCTGATGATCCTTTATTTATTTATTTATTTGTCGTAACAATATATACAAGCATTGCATAAAGGATTATATAATATATAAACATATATATGAGGAGAAACAAGGTACTATAAACATATATATATATATATAGGGGAAGAAACAATAGGACAGGAACGGTTTGTGCTCTTATGCACGCCTTGTCTTAGCATTGGTGCATGTTGAGTCAGTGTTGACTCCTGACAACTGCCTTGGGCAGACCCTGCAGTTTTCTTGGCAAGGTTTCAGAAGTGGTTTATCTTGACTTTCTTCTTCCTGTGGTTGAATGAGAAGGACTGATCCAAGGTCATGCGTCTGGCTTCATGGCTAAGACTGAACTAAAAATTGTCTTCTGTCT